>NW_009951948.1:1063437-1071744 GCF_000747805.2 Chaetura pelagica | reverse complement strand
ATGATTCACTCTCAATATAATATTTAGTGGGTATTATATTTAATAGGTATTTACTTCTTACAGGCAAATGAAATAGCCCTCAGACCATGATGCCAGAGGTGGACTCCATGTCAGTGGAAGCTGTGCAAGAGGTGGGACCTTCTCATAAATGTGAAGCTGGAGAGGGCACAGGGCAAACAATGCACAGGACAGCTGCCTCCTTCTTTCAGGCAACACACAGATATCTGCTGATATTAGTCATCAGTATCTGACGTTTCAGGCTTTTATATAGCACCAGCTGGACCTCATGCAGATAATATTTTCAAAAATGTGTTCCCTTAAGGTACTTTGGTATGCACTTCTGAACATAAATGTTCAGTATCTGCCTGCTGTGTGGCTCATAGATATTGGTGGTAGTTGGGGGATGGCAGAAGGGAGAGTATTTTTGATCTCTTGCATGACTAAGTGGGCACTTGAGTGAGAAAAGCTCTCTGTGATTCAGCTAGGCTCAGTCCTGGTCTCAGTGTCAGATGAGCACAAGGAAAGTGGTAGCCCCTCTGCAGCCTGGCACCATGTGTCAGCAAGCACTGGATCAGGCTCATCCTCCCTGGTAGTGCCCAAAGCTGGTGCCAGGCAGACGGGGCAGCAGGTGCTGCCTGATGCAGGTTGGTGGTTAGGCTGGCCCTGACATTTGCTCAATGTGTTGACTGAGAACTGGGGCCTTCACTAGGCTGGTTCATCCAGATTTCACTGGAAAGATGCTGTATGAAGAGCTCTGTCAGATGGGCCACTATGGGCTGGACTTGTGTTATGCTCAGAAATCAAAGGCAACAAGATGACATAGGATGGCATCCAAGGATTTCCTCTAACACATCTGTCTCTTGTCTTTATGAGAGAAACACATGAGAAAAGGCAGTAAGAAAGCATGAATTTTGCAAGATGCCTCTTTGGAAATGTTTTGTCAAAGTTTTGATACACTAACAAAAAAAGTTATAGTAAGTTTTTCTACACTCATTCCTCTCATAGTAGGCAAACAAATAGAAAGCTGAAGCACCTTGCAGATTCAGCAGAACCAAAGCAGTCAAAGAAGACAGTGAGTCAGATTTGGGCCTGCTTAGCAGTACAGCAAGCTCTTTAGTGCATGTCTACTTGTTTGCTTTATATAGAAGAGGAACTTCAAGCAACACCCGTGACTTCAGAGAAATTAAAGCAAATATTTCAGCAAATATTTTAGGATGTTGCTTTCTTGGTACCTTACCCAGAGAACTTAAGCAAGATATTCCTCAGAAAAGTCATCTGTGTGATCTAAGCTGCCTCACAAGCTGCTGCCTGCACCTGAGCACAAAGCCTATCTTCCTGCACATAAACCTCCCTCTGGGCTTTAGGTCACTTTACTGGAAAAGGTCCCTGGAAAAGGAGCTGATGGGTGTTCTGTGCTGTTGTAAAGTCTCTGTATACTGGAATGGGTTTCCTTTGATGATCTGACTTATTTCAGGTGTGAAGGACACCAATAACTCTCAGTAATTTGATGGGAGCTGCAAATGTTCAGCCCATAAAATATGGAAAATGGTGTGTAGAGGTGGGTAAACACACATCATCTCAGACAAATTACAGAAAGCAGCAGTCCACTTTTCCCCTAATCTGACACACACATCAAATCCTATGTACGTCTTTTTCAGCACCATTTCATTTTTTATAAGGCAATCACATTATGAGGGAATTAGATTAGCCATAGAGAGACAGATCATGCAAGTTCTTTGCAGTGGAGGGAAGGAAAGTGGGCAGAGTTTTATCAAGAAATTAAAATCAGGTTGGCTTTATTGCCACACTAGGTTTTGTTTATTGCAAAGGACTTGTTTTCAATCCATTTCTCAGTTAAAGAAAAGACCCAAACCAGCCATCTGCCCTTGTTGAACAAACTGACCTTCCAATACAAAGCCATACACAGAGAGAAGCTTGTCCAGCAGCTCAGTTTGTGCTGCCAAATTAGTGGGGAGATTTTTCAAAGCACCATGCCAGCCTTCTCCCATTATGACAAGCAGAGGTACTGATGCCAGTGCAGTTGAATCCATTAATCTGCATCCTGTCTTCTTTCCTGAAGTGTCTGCGAAGACAGTGTCCCCAGTATCTTGCTCTATGTGTGTTTGTGTGTGTACTTGCAAGATGACCAAGACTGCAGCAGCTTGAGCCTCTCTGCTGCCCTCAAGGTCCCGGTTTCTTCACTTCTCAGATGACCACTGAGCTTTGATGATTTTCCTGCTTTTCCTTTGGTAAAATATATGGAATTGCCTTGAATGCAAAACATGAAGGGATTTTTTTTTTTTAACCAAGCTTGAATGCCAGCCTACTGTTGAAATGATTGCTTCTACAGTTAGCTTTTATTATTACTAATAATCTGCTATTCATAAAATCATAGAATGATTTGGATTGAAAGGGACCTTAAAGATCATCTAGTTCCAACCCCCCTGCATGGGGGGACACCTTCCACCAGAACAAGTTGTGCAAAGCCCCATCCGACCTGGCCTTGAACACTTCCACAGATGGGGCATCCACAGCTTCCCTGGGCAACTTGTTCCAATGTCTTACCACCCTCACACTAAATAATTTCTTCCTAATGCCTAATCTAAATCTATCCTCTTCAAGTTTGAAACCACTCCACCTCATCCTACCACTACATCCCCTAATAAGTGAGTCCCTCCCCAGCTTTCCTGTAACCCCTTCAGGTACTGGAAGACTGCTATAAGGTCTCCCTAGAGCCTTCTCCAGGCTGAATATCCCCAACTCTCTCAGCCTGTCTTTATAGGAGATGTACTCTAATCCTCTGATCATATTTATGGCCCTCCTCTGGACTCACTCCAGCAGGTCCATGTCCTTCTATTCCTAATCTGAAAATAACGTTATATAAACCTAAATAGACCTCCCCCTCAGTCTCAAAATGTATTTTCTGAGATTATTTTTGCATTCATTTAAAATAATCCTGTTGATTGATCTTCACTCTGCCTCCTCTAGACTTCACAGATTATGGTGGAGTTATATATAGTGGCAGAGTCTGGCAGCAGGCAGGAAGAAGCATTTCTGAGGGAGGCTCTTACTGGTGTGTGTTAGGTAAGAGCTGCAGGCACCATCCCATCCCACCAGCACGGGTGACACTCAGTGGCCTGAGAACATCATGTCAGTGTGCCCCTTCATTGCAGCTGCACTGCTGAAGTCAAAGGGTACATGAACATGTCTTGAATGGGAAAGGAGTTGCTGCTTCCTATTCCATGGGGCAGCACTGGCCTCTGGGTGGGAGCACTGCAGAGAAGCCAAGAGACCCAGGTTGTTCCCAATTCTGCCACTTTCTGTAGGATTGTGGGTTTATAAATTGTGAGCAGCCAGATGATTTCTGAGAGCTGTTGGTAGCAGTGAAGGTCTTAAAAGGTTTTACACAGTATCTGGCATAGAGGGAATATCAACTTGACAGGGAGCTATATTAGATGAGCTCTTCACTTTCTAATGTCTCTACAATGGACAAGGGAGAAAAGATGAGCAGGAGCAGGGACTTGGGGTGATTTTCCTCTGGCTTCAGTGTTGCTGATCTGCTCACCTCACATGTCTGACTCTTAAGTCATGAGTGACACAAGGCATGAAAGAAGCAGGTGAAGATTTTAAACCCATTTGATCATTTAGCTGAGCTCTGGCCTACAGCAGCTGACACAGTAACAACTGTGATTTGGCCCTTCTTCACCTTCTCAGTGTTAATTCAAGGCTTGTCTGCCCAGGCCAGCATGTGGTGGCAGGAGAATGGGGGAATGAGACCTCACTAAGGGCAAATAGGGAAACAGAGAATGAAAGTTGTTGAGAAGTGGTGGTACAATAGGTCACTTACATGGGGGCTGTATGCACTGGAGAAGAGACAGCTAATATAATCAGATGAGTACAGTCAATTCAAGCAGTGCATGATCTTTCAGCTGCCCAAAGATATCCAGAGTCCAGGCTGTGTGAACAGAACAACTCAGCCTGCCTTCTCTAGGCAAGCAATGAGGAGAAATACTAGTGAGTGGTTCAAGCATCATAGAATCATAGAACTATTCAGGTTGGAAAAGACCCTTGGGATCACCAAGTCCAACCATGATCCCTACTCTACAAAGTTCTCCCCTAAACCAGATCCACCAACACCACATCCAAACCACCCTTAAACACATCCATGGTGATGACTCAACCACCTCCCTGGGCAGCCTGTCCCAGTGTCTGACTGCTCTTTCTGTGAATTTTTTTTCCTAATATCCAGTCTAAACCTCCCCTGTTGCAGCTTGAAGCCATTCCCTCTTGTTCTGTCACTAATTACCTGTGAGAAGAGACCAGCATCAACCTCTCTACAGTGACCTTTCAGGTAGTTGTAGAGACTGATGAGGTCTCCCCTCAGCCTCCTCTTTCTCAGACTAAACATTCCCAGCTCCTTCAAGTGTTAGCAGCCCAAGTCTTCCACCAAAGCTCCAGGTGAACTTAGGACTGGAGATGCTGGCCCCATGATAGGAGGAAGGTCTAGTAACACATGCTCTGGACACTCACATTTCCTCTCCTGGCACAGATTTTTTGCTGTGACCCCAGCCAGTTTACTTAATGACTGTGGCTGGATAAGACTAAAGGCACAGCCCTGTCCCCACTCCCTGCTGCTGAGCCCAGCAGGGACCTGTATCCAGGCAAAGTTTCAGACTGCATGTTTTGGCCACATCCAGACTGCTTGTTGGCAATAGTGTCTGCTCCATGCACACGCCTGAGCCATGCCTGGGGATTATCTGGGACAGTGCTTGCTGGTCTGGGGGTCCAAAATATGCCAGGACTATGGTAGCAATTTAATACTACTGAAAGTTGAGTTCCCCTGCCAGAGAATGTCTCCTTTGGGATCTCCAGACAGGGTCAGGTCTTTACATCACCAGAGGTAAAACTGTGAACATGCACACACATGTAGATGCATAAGTTACATACTTATGAGATTAAATATAGGAAACTTTTTTAGGTGCTTGGATTTATAGTAAAAGTTTGAGGCTCAAAAAGATGCCACTGGTAATTTGGCATTTCCCAGTATTTGTATATCTAGGCCACAGTCCCTGTCCCAGGGGGTTTGTGGTCCCACTGGATACCTTTGCTAGCATGAATGAAGAACCAGCATAAATTATGATATGCATTTCCTTACATCCTTTCCCTTGGTGCTATTATCTTCACTTGATAAACTAGCTCCCTGCTGCCAATCACTTTCACCCCTGTGCTTCTTTTATGCCAAACCACACAGAGGAAGCTCAGAGATACTTACAATGATTTGGAGCATGCTGACTAGCCTTCACAACCCTTGATGCCCCAGAAACAGAGCTGAAGGACATAAATCTTCTTTAAATTGCCATCTTAATGTGATCTCTTGAAGCCTTTTAGGCTGGGGTTTGGATAGAGCTGCACTTCATTCATTTTCTTTACCTTGTTGCAGGTATCACCAGCTTGATGATCTGTAACTAGGTCAGCTTCATAAAGCATCATTTCTGTTCTAGGGCTTTATCTTCAGCTGAGAAGACATAACTGGAGAGGCTGGATGATAAATGAGTGAGACTGCACAGGTCTGGGAGCAAGTGTTAGTTTTCTGCTCATACCTATTGCCTTATAAATATTTCTAGAAGACTTGTGAATTGAGGTAGACCATGTGAGACCTGTCTGTTGTCCTGTTATTCCACACTGGAATGAAGATGACCCATACTGGTGCATGGCCCAGTGACCCATGTGTCACTACTGTAAATGGCAGGTACCCAGACAAACCTTAATGTTGAAGCTCTCAATATTTGTGACTTGAACATGGACATGGACTTGAAGAGAAAAGTGTTTAAAAGGGGGTGAGCAGTCCAAGGCTATAAAGGGTGAAATCTCCATTCATGGTGGCCTGGTGGCCTTGGTGCAGCAGGCAGCTGCTGTGAGGGTGTGGCTACTATTGGAGAACAGCAGGAAGGGGAAAAAAATGTAATGGTAAATCCAGTCTGAGCAAATCTCCATTAATCATTAAATATGGAGTAAAAAATGAAGTCTTGATAGCTGAGGGGCAGACAAGTCTGCAGGATGGACAACTCTGCCATAAAGGTGACAGGGAAGGAGGTGGACTTGGGTGAAGAAGGAGTAGGAGAAGAGGAAGAAAAAGCAGGCAAAAAAGAAGAGAGGTGTAAAGGCTGAGTAGGAGTGGAAGACAAGGAGAACAATTAAACCATCAACAACCCTGATTCAGACTTGTACAAGCTCTATGGATTTTTACAGACTCTCAGGAGAGAGGAAGGGCTGCTCAGAAGCAGATTTCTCTGTCACTTTGAAAAGCAAAATAAACCAAAGTCCTTTCTCACACTAGAAGAAAAAAGCCATAAAACAGCCTTGCAGAAGTGAACTGAATTCCCATGAGCAGCTAGACTCTTACTCCTGACCTTCACTGAGCCTTTTTTGTTACCAGAGACCCCAGGTTTAGAACAAAGTGTGGCCTTTTAGTGGATTGGAAGGGATGAAAAATTAGAGATGAGAACAATTTTACTCATGAGGAGAGGTGACTTTCTCTGAACACCTAGTCTGATTTTTCTGTTGGAGCTTTTCTCCTTACACAAAATCCACTAGCACAAGAATTTACTTTGTTGACCATGAAATTATTTCCCAGATATCTGTTAAATTTGAATGTGATAAGCTGCCTTGTTATTTCAGTTACATTTTTTAAAAATGCTTTTCCTAATTCGTTTTAGCAGACATCTGGAAATGAGGCAAGCCTTACATAAGGCAAGCATTTGAGTTGAGGAGGTATTGAAAAATACAGGAAAGTCTACACACTGTGGGACATGTCCCTGCCAATGCAGGGGAGTTGGATCTAGATGATCTTTAAGCTCCCTTCTAACCCAAACCTTTCTATGATTCTATGATATGCACCCTTGAGAAAATAGGAACAGATGTGAACACATAACCAACCAACTATTTGGGATGCTTACCAATTAAACCAAATCTTTGTTAAATAAGGCTTTGAATATCGTAAATTACTGAATTACTGTAAATTTACTGTAAGGTTCTCCAGTCTGATGGAAACAGTTGTCTGCCAACAACAACCATCTATAGAACTTAACTTCATGTCTTGGTCACTGGCTCTGTCAGTCAGGTGCCCTGGTCCTGGTGCAGCTGAGCCTGCAGAGATCAGTTCTCCCACGATGTAGTACTGGGGACAATGTGCTATTATTTTAAATTAAATTGAGCAAGAGCGAGATGATCTAAGTTTCAATTATCAGATGGTTCATTTACCAGAGAAAATTATATTCTAACTTGCTCAGAATATAGTTCCAGCAGTGTTAGCACTGCTTTCAGACACAAGTGTCTCCTCTAATGTCCCAGAGACCACACGGTACCTGAAAAACTTCTGCAAAGAAACACCCTAGTCCTAGTATGTCACTAACTCTTTGGCAAAAAGTTCCTGGGTTCATGTGTGCTGCCTCTATTCATGGCCTCCATAGAGCCACCAGATTAAGGGCAGTCACAGATTGTTCTTTTTTTGCCAGGTCTTCTGCTGTTCTTGGTCCTCATGCATCCTGAACCTGTAGTGTGCAGGCTGGTTCTGCAAAAGGCATGTGACACTGTCCCACATGACATCCTGGTCTCCAAACTGACAAGGCATGGATTTGACAGATGGACCACTCAGTGGATAAGAAATTGGCTGGATGGCTGCATCCAGAGAGTTGTGGTCAATGGCTCAATGTCCAAATGGAGGCAGGTGACGAGTCGTGTCCCTCAAGGGTCAGTATTGGGACCAGTGCTGTTTAACATCTTTGTTGGCGACATGGACAGTGGGATTGAGTGTATCCTCAGCAAGTTTGCTGACGATACCAAGCTGTGTGGTGTGGTTGACACCCAAGAGGGAACGGATGCCATCCAGAGAGACCTTGACAGGCTGGAGAGGTGGGCCAGTGCCAACCTCATGAAGTTCAACAAGGCCAAGTGCAGGGTCCTGCACCTGGGTTGGCACAACCCCAGGCACAAATACAGGCTGGGGGAAGAATGGCTGGAGAGCAGGCCTGAGGAGAAGGACTTGGGGGGATTAGTAGATGAGAAGCTCAACATGAGCTGCTAGTGTGTGCTGGAACCCAGAGAGCCAGTTGTGTCCTGGGCTGCATCAAAAGAAGTGTGGCCAGCAGGGCCAGGGAGATGATTCTGCCCCTCTGCTCTGCTCTGATCAGACCCCACCTGGAATATTGTGTACAGTTCTGGAGCCCTCAGCACAGAAAGATATAGACCTGTTGGAGAGGGTCCAGAAAAGGGCCACCAAGACGATCCAAGGGCTGTAGCAGCTCTGCT
>NW_009951948.1:1051786-1059782 GCF_000747805.2 Chaetura pelagica | reverse complement strand
AGAATGGCTGAAGAGCAGGCCTGAGGAGAAGGACTTGGGGGGATTAGTAGATGAGAAGCTCAACATGAGCTGCTAGTGTGTGCTGGAACCCAGAGAGCCAGTTGTGTCCTGGGCTGCATCAAAAGAAGTGTGGCCAGCAGGGCCAGGGAGATGATTCTGCCCCTCTGCTCTGCTCTGATCAGACCCCACCTGGAATATTGTGTACAGTTCTGGAGCCCTCAGCACAGAAAGATATAGACCTGTTGGAGAGGGTCCAGAAAAGGGCCACCAAGACGATCCAAGGGCTGTAGCAGCTCTGCTGTGAAGACAGGCTGAGAGAATTTGGGCTGTTCAGCCTGGAGAAGAGAAGGTTCCAGGGAGACCTTATAGCTCCTTCCAGTACTTGAAGGGGGCTACAGGAAAGCTGGGGAGGGACTTCTCATCAGAGAAAATAGTGATAGGACAAGGGGTAATGGTTTTAAAGTGAGAGAGAGGAGATTTAGGTTAGATCTTAGGAAGATATTCTTCACTCTAAGGGTGGTGAGGAACTGGAATGGGTTGCCCAGGGAGGTTGTTGATGCCCCATCCCTGGAGGTTTTTAAGGCCAGGTTGGATGAGGTTTTGTGCAACCTGGTCTAGTGGTGGGGTTCCCTGCTCATGGCAGGGGGGCTGGAACTTGATGATCTTTAGTGTCCCTTCCAACCTTAATGATTCTATGATTCTGTGTTACTCAATACAAAATCCTTCTAAGAAGCACCAAAGAAACCCAGCTAACTTGTTTGCCAAACAAGATACAATCTGGATCTTAATGCTCTGCTTATTCTGCAGGGATGTAGCAGCATGGGGTTTGGTTCTACACCTGAAGAAGAGCTGAATGCTGCCAGGTCAGGTCATGTGGCACAGAAGAACCTGCTGTGCTAGGAAAAGGCTGCAGGGATATAAAAGCAGTTGGGGGGAAAACAGAGACCTTTGTTAAGAGTCTGATTTCCTGTCAGGCACTGACCAAATCTAACTCCAGCAAGTAGAATTTATTAATATTGCCCCAGTAAGAGCTGACCCAGCAGCAATGGAAAACTGTGGTTCCCTGCCCCAGAAGCTTCCTGCAGGAGGAGGGAGTTATGTAAACAAACAAGACCATGGAAGAGAACTGAGAGGACCAAGATGGGATATTGGTTTCTCTGAGCTCACACAGCCAAGCTGAAAATTCCCACCATCTGATGCCAGTGGTTGCTCTTTCCCAGGTTCCCCAACCTGCAGGTATCTGCATGGTCACTCTCCATCTCTCACCCCTGGGCAGATGGAAGAAAAAAGGTTCCAGTAAAATTTTCTCTTTACTGTTGCTGACAAACAATCTGTCCCTTGCTTATCTTTAGCACACACTGCAGAAGAAAGGGCCCTGCTAGTCTGTGTGCACTCTAAAGTTCTTGCAGCCGATTCGGAAATGTCTGACGTGTCTGCATTCGCTGGACCTTGCATTACAGTGTGGATTGATGTTTCCTTTAGACTTGAGGTCAAAAGCCATATAAAAATAAAAGCTGTTCATAAGACACTATAAATGGACTTACTCTCTAGCTGCTCTGACCTCAGTATTCCCAGGAAACAAGTCAGTAATATTTTACGAGATAACAGTGTTTTAGAAAAAAGTTCCCCTGAGCTCTGAAGGGCATCTCTGTTCAGGGAGCACTACTGGAAAATAAAGGAATCCTCTTGGTCTAGTGCTTCATGCCTTTGAGCAGTACTAGCATCTTCCCCACAGGTCAGACCAGCTTTGAGATCCTAGCAACTTTCATCCTACAATTTTCTAGACACTGAGCATCGTTTGCCTTCAAGGCAAACTTGTCTGGTTTAGGTGGCAAAATCTGAAATGAAGATCTGAGTAGGAACTCAGGGTAAAAGCTAGATGGACAGAGCCTTTTCCCAATAGTAGCCCACCTGCCAAGGACACCTTTCCCAAAGCTTTCTCAGTGTACATTTTTATCTATCATCTTCATCCTCATCATTAATAATTTCAACCGCTCCACTGCTTTGAGGTCTGCACTAGGAACAGGATCTCCCTGTAACAGACACTGTGCACCTTTGTACAGCCAGGGACAGGCCATGCTACAGAGACTTCACAAAATACATACTGGAGAGCTGGGAGAAAGCAGATGGCAGATCCTCTACTTCAGTCTCACCTGCCTCATCATCTCCTCTGACAGCAAGGTTTCCTTTCCCACACTGACTTCAAGTGGTGGGCAGTCCATCCCTATAATAAGCTCTGCCCTACTTAGGAAACCCAGAAAGGGGTTCACAACCACATTACTTAAATCCTTGCAGGCTGTTATCTGTCCCTCTTGCTCAGCTGCTAGGAGTGCATCCATGTATCTCCAGCTATCTAAGGGTTACCCATCTCCCCTAAACTAGTTTTCCATGTTTCCAGTACAAGCTTGATAAAGAGATAGGAACTAACTGACTAACTTTCCTTGGCTACTCTCTTCAAAGTGCAATGAGTGCTTCTTTGGAGGTGCCCACCAACTAATGGAAGGTACCTAGGTAGGTCTATCACACTTGAATTTGACTTCCATGTGGTCAGATTGAGATTAAAACCAAGTTTATAGACTAAGTAACTGAGGAAAATGTTGAGCTTCCCTGGTAAGCAAATAATTGCTGAGGATTGCAGAGTCTTTCAATTTAAAAAGGGATGACTAGAGCCCTGAAAGACTCTGTTGCTCTGTGATGATTGAAACGAGGAGGTAGTGATTAGCACAGAGGTAAATGTCTGCATTGTAGGCATCCATATTTCCTAAATAATTCTGATTGCATTTTAACTGGAAAGCTTTTAGGGCTAAAAAAAGGGAAAAAAAATAAAGAAAAAAAATATTAAAAAAGGTCAAATTGAAGAGCAACAACCTAGTTGATAAAAACTGTTCAGGAAGAGTTTGTTGAGTTGGCCAGATCATTAAGATGAAAGTCTCAAGCTTTTTTGTAATGCACCAGAATAACAATGGGGAAAACCTCAGTCTGGAATCCAAAATGCTCCTGGGATTTTGCTAAACAAGGGCATGTGGCTGCCTGGTGAAGACTGGCAGAAAGGCTGCATTAAACCACACTTGCTAGGGATTAACTTTTTATTAGAGTTAATCAGAATCAATATCAATGCAGTTTGTTTTCTTTCAGATGTGGGAGGGATGGTGAGCAGAGTGGAGGCAGCAGTGATAAATACACATGACATGTCTTTGTTTTGGTAAATAGGAATATTTCTGCCAAAAGCAGTGCTCTCATTTAACTTGAATATTCAGTCTGGCTTATTAATATACTGCACAAAAGACATCGTTCAAAACTTTTAATCTGTTTGATGCCCCTCCTAATGGGCAGGAAATTTCAGTGAGAAATAAATCACAAGTAGAACTGTTTTACATCTGACTTAAAAGAGTCATGTATCATCAGCATTCCCAGATCAGCTTATTCATCTTCAGTCTTCAAAGATATTTTAAAACAGAGTTTGAAGAGAACAAAAAAGACCAACCCAGAATCAAATTGTTGGTGGGGTGCTGAAATGCAACATTTGCAAGATACTGCTCAGAAAGACAAAATGGTACTGGAAGGCTGCTATAAGGTCTCCTTGGAGCCTTCTCTTCTCCAGGCTGAACAGCTCTAACTCTCTCAGTCTGCCAGTTTTTTTCTGTTCCTAGCACAAGGAATGGAAATGACATCAAGGAGATCTGTTGTGTTTGTTCCAGCAACACTGTGGCTCACATGACAGAAAAGTCAGCGAGTACTGGCACACAGAGCTACATATGGTGAAGATGTGCAGCCCCACACTGCAAGGACAGTGCAATAGTAACAACCTTAAGTCCTGTGGCTTCCACTGAAACCTTTGGGTTTCTCTCAACACCTGTGAGTGATCAGCCTCTTGCACTTCTCCTCTGTGCCTTTTTCTTATACTTACTCCTGACAATAAATTGCCATCTGACATAGAGAATTAACTGGGCCAAAGTACACTCAGGCAGGAAGCAGCAAAGGAAAATGTGTGCTACATTTGTGTGCACTTTATAGCTGCTACAAAAGCACAAGCTTTGCTGTGCAGTATTTTCAGGAGTTCAAACTCTAGTAATAGCAGGGATGTGAGTGGTATTTCCCATGTGTTCCTTAAGGAGGATGATGTAAGGTTACCACTGCCACCCAGGCTGGCATTTTTGGAAAAGGACACCCTCTGTCATACAAGATCCCTTGTGCCTTTTGTACCCTCTTATTTCTGCTGATGGCAGCAGCTCAACTATGTGCCAAAAGTTAGCTAAGGAGTCACTGAAACCAAAGCTTATAGGAAAGCTACTTGCCAGGAATGGTGGTTTATTGATCCATATTTGAGGTATTTTCATATGAATTTGGGTAGGACTTGATGATCCTTCTTTGCTCCCAGAAAGATTTTCCCTATTTCACACTCCCTTATTTTCCAGGAAGAGGAGCAGTAGGGCAGCCATACAGCTCTGGATGCTCATCTTGGTGGGGTTCCAAAGTGCTGTATGAGCAGGGTATGCCAGGAATCTTGTTTCTAAACACCCACTCAAAGTTCTCTACCTCTGTAAAAGTCCCTAGGCCTCTTATCCTGAAAGTTAGAAAGTTTGTGTTTTGTTTTTTTTTTAAATGCATAAATACACAAAATCTCCCCTCATAAAAACTTTGCCAGACACCTTCTTGGTGTGAATCTCCTTGTGGCTGCCCTTGCTCTGCAGACCTTCAGTCACAAAGCCAGATCTCCTGTCTGCTGTCAAGGGGTGAAACTCCATCTCCTACCTGTCATTTAGGCAGGAGTCTCGTTACACCGAGTCCTTCCTGGTGTGGCTTTGAGCTAGGAGAGATTCAGTCTTATCTGAGGTGACAGCTGCCTGGAGGAGCTCAAGACAGAAAGCCCTTAGCAGACCCAGAGCCCCACTGCTGCTAGGTGTTAAGATTTAAAAATCTGTCTTTGATGTTGCCATTAGTCTTGCTAAAATATTGTGCTCTTTTTGTATTTTCTTAAGTCTTGTACTGAACTAATATTACCTGTCTTTATAATGGCTTCCAGTGGGAAATCTCACCTGGAGGATAAGAACAGGTCTGTAACTCACAGGTGACTTGGTCATTTAGCAGAAGAAGCAGAAATGAAACTGGGGCTTTCTAATCAGCACAACTTGATACAACTTTGCAGAGGGCAAAATCCTGCCCTTTAGTTTGCCCAGGCCTTTATGAGCCATGTACTGACAGGGAATCAGTGGGGGCTGATTGTTCACAGGGTGTGGCAACTATTTCTCTAAAGGCCTTGGGGTTCAGACCTATTTTTCCCTTCCTATTTGTCTAGTACCCAGCACCCTGTATTGTTTTCTGTCACCAAAGAGTTGTTAATGATAAGAACACCATCACAGTTCAGAGCAGCCTCTGCATTTTCTGACCTGGTATTTCTTCTGCAGATCAAACATCTAACCATACTAAAAACCAATAAGGACATAGTCTGCATGGAGCAAAGGTACAGCCTGGGCTGTCAGTCTGGGGTGGAAGAGAATTATGATCTTTTGATGGTCTGAATTACAATCCCACAGAGCACAGCTTGGCAATGCAGTAAGTTCCAACATTGAGAGTAGAGCTAAGACTTCTGTGTGTGTAGTGTCAAGCACAGCCTGACAGCAGAAAATGTTTTCCTGACTTGCTAGGGAGAATTAAAATCCTGACTGCCTCTTCTCATTGTTAGCTCAGACAGGAAAATGTAAATGCTGTGTGTCTGGGAGCTACAGTGTAAATGAATGAGCTGTAACCAGAGGTGATTTTTTTTTTTTGCAGCAGCAGCAGACAGTAAGATATAGACTGTAGATTTTGTGTCCAACAGAGCTGGGGAGTGTCCACAGACATGTTGAGCCAGATTCATCTGACCAACATTTTCAGTACAGGCACAAGGAGCTGCCTGCCTTCCCCTCCAGTCAACCAAGAGAAATACTGATTCCAACACTGGATCCCTAAAATATGCATCCACATTTACAAAAGAGAGTTATGAATGATCAGCACAACTGTAGCTTCCTCGATAGTTAGATCTGTTATTTAATTTATGAGTTTATGGCTGCTCATGCACAGTGTCCAAAATAATTCCAATTTAACACCCCTGGAAGTCACTCAGTATTGCACAACTGCAAGAATAGAAACTGCAAAGCCAGGAAAGCTGAGCTGATGATCAGGGTGGATTTATTTCCAGTAAAGAGATGTAAGTGCATAAAGAAGTCAAATGTGAAAGGTAACAGAAAATCTTGAATGAAAACAGGAGGGCAAATGAGCTTACCAAAGGAAAAAAAGTCAGTAAAAGGAAAATTGGCTTCATCCTGGCTCAGACCAGGACAGCATTTCACACAGAATGGGACAGTGGGGCAAGTAGAAGGATATAAAGTAAAGCCCTGAGGAAACATGAAGCTGAACAGAACTTGATAAAAATAACAAGAATGACTGTACTAACTTCCTTCTTTGAAATTCCATACTCTACCTTTCTCCTCCAGTCTTATCAAAGCAGCCAGGAACGTTTGTCACAATTTGTTTATGAATTGCACTTGCAAAAAGTGATTTAGCAGCTAATTAGTTCCACATTCTTGGAATGAATGTGGTTAAAAATTAATCCAGGTGGTTTACACTTAGGAAACTGGCAATGAATCTTAAACAAGCTTTTAAATACTGGAATACTCTAATGTTATTTGCCACCAGAAATTGCAGGATTATTCAGGAAATTATTGCTTAAAACAGAATTGCTTGTTTTGCATAAACATTTGCTCTACTGCTGACATCCCTGTAAGTATCACCTAGAGCAGATTGAAACTTCAGAGCATCCTGTACTTTTGTGCCTGATAGGAGGGATCCTGGAGCTGTGAACTGCTGTGCATTTGCACTCCTTGAGCTCAGTGAACTGACACTGAGTGAAAGAGAACATGATGGTAACAGATGCCAACACTGTAGCTTCCTGGAGTCTGGAACAGCAAGCGAGCACCAAGAGAACCTGGAAGAAGGGCTCTCTGGTACTTTTAGGGGTGACTGAGGAGGGATTTTCCTAAAAAGAAACTTAAATCTGTGCCATGATCAGCCAAACCTGCAGCTGCCATGATGACATGACCCACACTTCAGCACCAGAGTGATTCCTGCCTCTGTCCTATGGGAGCCCTGAACTCTCCATCAGTCAAATAAACTTGCCACCTTTTTGTGAAGAAATGCATTATTTTAACCATCAGTAGGGAGAGCAGAGCAGTCCTTACTTCTCTCAGTGAAACACCAGCTGTAATATTTGCCACTTTAAATGTTCAAGTGCAACTCTCTTTGTGTTGTACAGCTTAGTAATGAGAACCTTTCTAGTCAAAATCCCTGCAAAAACACTCTCTATCTTCTAGTCTGCCCTGACCTTCCCCTTCCTCTTCTCTGAATGTCATGCTTAGAAGCTGGGAGAGCTGCTAGAGGCTGCAGGGGAAAAAAAAAAAAAAGTTGTGCTCTTCTACTGTTTGTATTTCTGTGGTGATTTATGCCTGGGGTTATCTACTGGAGCTTCAGGGAGCAGCAATTACAGATTTCAGGTCATCAGATTAGTTTTTGAGGGGTCAAACGCTCCCATTAGAAGTGGTGACAGATTCAGCTACCAAGTGCTGCCTTCCATGGAGCAGCTGCAGTCACTTCAGAAGGCCAAAGGTTTTACTGCAAATGGGCTGATTTTTTGTTGTTGTTGTTGTTTCATTTTTTGGCCTGCTGTAAAGCAAAGGGATAGAAAACAGCAGGACTTGCCCTGGGCAGCTCCTGTTGCTGGGTGGGGGAAAAGGCACTGCAGTGGAGCAGAGCCAGTGGGGCTGGGCCTTCTGGCCCTCCCCACACAAACCCTGTGTCTGCACTAGCAGAGGGGGAGGCTGCACAAGCCCCAAATCCTCCAGCCTCTCTCCTGCACACTGTGCTGGGATGCTTCCAGCTGGCAGGTCTTCAAGAAACCTGAAGACTTTGTGCTGCATCCCATGGGGAACAATGCAGTGTGTTATAACTCAGAGCTCATGGG
>NW_009951948.1:1044286-1051673 GCF_000747805.2 Chaetura pelagica | reverse complement strand
GTGAGGATTGATCCCATATAGAGGGAGGACAAAACCTGTCTGCTGTGCCTTTTGCTGGCTGGAAAATAAGAGAATGCAGCCATATATATATGTGGCCCTGTGTATAACTGATCCAAAGGGCAGCAGGAGGATGATGATAGAAGTTATTACTTGTGACATGAACTGAGTTAAACCAGACAGAAATGATGCCATGAGCAATCATGGGTAGCATTTTCCCTGAAATGATGTTGAAGTTTTATAACAACTGCTTTTGGGCTTCATACTGTTATCAGGCCTGTTCAAACAGTGGGCTGGGTGGTAAATATGTGCCACCATGGTCCACAGCAGGTCCTATTACTGATGGTGCAGCCATCAGTGCAAAGCAGCACAATGTTTTAAAGCAAGGAAACAGAGCATTTAATTTGAAATAACCAGTTTAAGGTTAAAAAAGCCCCACAAAAACCCAGTTCATAATCATTGGGTGTTTGGTAGGCAATTAAAGAAAACGGTTGTTCATTAGATAATCTCATTAAAACAAAGCCAAGGAAATAAAGTAATTTACTGACACCAATATAGGCAATTGGTTTGCTCATTTCCATTTATTTGTCTCATTTCATGTATCTGGAATGATGCTTAACATCCCTTTGCATGAAGTCTATAAACTGCATTATGCAAGCTCTATCAGAGAGGCTCTAACAGGTAAAATAGTCTCTTACTTCATTAAATGATCTAACCTTGCCCCAGGGAAATAGAATAACTTATGATCTCCTTAATCAAGTTTTTTAATACATATGGCAATTCCATGGGCCAACAAACATGAAAAATTGGCTTTAACTCTCATTGGTTTTGGAATAAAGGGGGTTTTCAAAAAGAAGTAAAAGTGGTTTGATAGAGGTGACTTGGGAATGCTGTTGCAGTCTGTCCTGTTCTATTCATCAATGCCTTTGCATCTGAGGCTGGGGCTCCTCAGGCTGTTGCAGGTTCACTGTCAACGTTCAAACGTGGCATCTCACAGTGTCTTAAGCCACAAGGTGTGGAGCCATGGCCATTATGGAAATTTCCAGCTGTTAAAGTCATCCTATCTGATGCAGAAGAAGTATCCTTTATAAATTCCCCAATAGGAAGAGCTCGTGAAACCCCTGCTTTTTTCTACGTCTGTCTCTGAATTCTTGCTCAGACCTTGTCTCAGGCAGCCCAGAGAAGTGCCCTCAGCCAAAGAAATGCCTATTCTGTTAAAGTATTGCACCTCAATACTGTGGTGATAATTACAGATGGTTTTATTTTATGTCTACTTGAAACTCTCAGAACCTTTGCATGCATCATTTCTCATGTTTTTTTTCCACAATGGATAGATTGCATTTGTCCTGCTTGGAAAATTACAGGACTGAAGTGCCTTGATGTCTCTTCACTGGGGCTTGTGATGAGTAAAGTAACTTTACAGACCCATTTTCTATATTGACTTCAGTCACTTATATCCTGCAGTGCTGAAATACTTCTTGCAATCTGCATCAAATTGATTTGGTGCAGGTTGATGAGTTACTCTAATTACTAGCTTCTGAATTCAGAAATATCTGGAATCCTGCCTTTGGTGGCCTTTGCTAGACCATGACTTAGAAGAGATTTATGGTGATTTACAGTGCTATGGGAATAATATAAAAGAATCATAGAATGGTTTGGGTTTGAAGGGGCCTTTAAAAGCAATCTAGTCCAACCCCCCTGCAGTGAGCAGGGGCATTTTCAACTAGATTGGGTTGCTCAGAGCCTCATCCAACATGACTTTGAATGTTTCCAGGGATGGGGATTCTACCACCTCTTTGGTTAACCTGTTTCAGTCTTTCTCCACCCTCATTTATTGTAAAAATAATATTCCTAATATCTTGTCTAAATCTTCCCTCTTTCATTACTATTATCCCTTGTCCCCGTCTTTCCTGTAGGTCCCCCTATCACTACAAGCCCTTATAAAGCCCCTCCCCAGCTTTCCTGTAGCCCTTTCAGGTACTGGAAGGAGCTATAAGGTCTCCCTGGAGCCTTCTCCAGGCTGAACAGCCCCAACTCTCCCAGCCTGTCTTCATAGCAGAGCTGCTCCAGCCCTGTGATCATTTTTGTATCTCTGCTCTGGCTCACTCCAACAGGTCTTTCTTGAGCTGAGGGCTCCAGAACTGTACACAGCACTCCAGGTGGGGTCTCACCAGAGCAGAGTAGAGGGGCAGAATTGCCTCCCTCAATGCTTCTTTTGATGCCCCCAGCATACGATTGGCCTAGTCTGTGAGCACACATTGACAGATCATTTCCAGCTTTTCACCCTGCAACTCCTTCTCTGCAGGGATGCTCTCAATCCCTTTATCCCCCAGCCTGTATTGATTGTTGAGGATTGCCCCAGACCGTGGGCAGGACCTTGCACTTGGCCTTGTTGTGCTTCGTGAAGTTCACATGGGCTGATTTCTTGAGCTTGTCCAGGTCCCTCTTGATGGCATCCTGTCCCTCAGGCATGTCAAATGCATCAGTCAACTTAGTATCATCTGCAGATTTGCTGAGGGTGCCCTCAGTCCCACTGCCTATGTCATTGATTAGGGTAATAAACAGTCCCAGTCCCAGTACAGACCCCTGAGGGACACTGCTTGTCACCAGTCTCTATCTGGACATCAAGCCATTGACCTCAACTCTCTGGGTGTGACCATCCAACCAATTCCTTATCCACTGAGCAGTCATAATAATTGACAACACCCAGGGCTTCTCAGGACTGAAAAAAAAAAAAAAGAAAAAAAAGATCTTGAGCAATTCATCTTGTGGAACATCCGAGAAGGTGGGTGATTATTTGCCTCTCTGAGACCAGGGGACAACTGAGCTGTGCTAATTCACCTCCTATTATACATAAGTTTCAGAGTCCAAGCACAGCCTTGATTTCCTGTGATTAGTGCCCGTGGCCACTATTCAGCTACAAGGGTCATCTGTTCACTTTGCTGATCTTCTGAGCAATTTTGTTCTTTGTGGTCAAATATCTGGGCAGAAGCATTTTCCTGGAACACACTATTTTCTGTAAAACTCCATGGAACTTAGAGCCAAACTCTCTGAACTCCATGCCCAGGACTGGCCACAAGCATCTGGCAGGGAATTTGGTGGAAGCAGAATAATGTTGTTATTTCAGTCGCTGTAGATTTGCAATAAATATCCAAAACACAAAATAAAGTGTTTTAAATGCAAATGGAGCTCTGCCTTAATGCAGTTATGCAACTTATGGTGCCAAACAGCTTTTCTGCTCTAGCCATGAAATAACAATATGTCATCTGCAGGATGATGTACTTGCCTTGCACTCCCAAAATATACGTGGAGCTCAGTCAAGATCTGGAAAGAAATATGTATTTCTTCAGAATACCCTTGGGGCCAGAATGAAACTTAGTGCCTCAGACTACACAAGTATCAGTTGTTTTATTCTAAAATAAAGAAATAAAAAATCAGATTAGCATTTTTAAGGCAGTGGCTTTGCTCAGAGCTCCTGATCAAAACCAGGGATCAGTATGCTGCTATGTGGTGTATATACACTTATAAACTAACAAGCTTATGTCACCCAAATACTTGAGTAGAGATTAGCCAATGTAAAATGAATGTGAATTGGACAGAAATATTAATATTGTCTGCTGAGTTTTTCAGGAAATGCATATAATCCACTTTTATAAGCTTTGAACAAATTGTAACTGATCAAAATATACCACAATATTATGAAGCAAAATGCCTGTGTTGTTCAAGAAAATTAGATAACTCCAAGCACATTTTGCAAATAGAGAAAACCAGATTTTGTTTTGAAATGTTCCCCTGATAAGTTCTGTAGGTGCTTTGTTTTGAGGTATGGGGGACCTGAGAGACTTTTGGTAAAGGTTATTATTGATTTACAGAAATTGTATACATTTAGAATTGTATCTATTGAATAAATAAATAGATAAGAATGGATAATAGATTAAAAAAAACCAAGCATTTATACTTGTTAAAACTGAAGTTCTTCACAGGAGAACACTGGCCTTGACAGAAGTATCAATTTTTAAACACTTGGTTATATTTTTAACACAAAAAGATGATACTTGTGGCTCAGCATGGCTTTTAATTATTTAAGCTAATACTTTTGGCGAATGCAATATGACATCAAACCAAAATAATTTCCATTGACATCAAATTGTTTTTGACAGGTAGTTTCAAGCTTCCCAGATTTTGACTTCTTGCCGTGATCTAAAAATCACTTCCCTCCCCCCCCAAGAGAGGAAAGCAACTGGATAAGATTTTCATTGGTCACAAAAGCAATGGCTTGGGGAGCTCTTCCCCTTTCCAGCCCGTAAGGGTCATCCCTTTTGGGGACAGTTAAATCTGTTACAAATATTCTCAGAGGTCCAGCAGTGGCTGTGGTGCTTGGCCAAAAGGTGGCCTAATAGACCTTCAGAGCTGTGTGTGAATGAATTTTTAGCCGGGCAATTCAGCTCATGTATTGTTCAGAGACCCCCAAATGCTGTTCATGTCCTTGTACAAGATAATTTCCTTACCTGGGAGCCTTCAGATGTTAGCATCCTATAAGCACAAATAGGATTATTTGACCATTGCTCCTGTTCACATTTAAATCCAGTTTTAGCCACTGCAATTAGTTCTAAAATTCACAATAAAAGACAGAGGCTGGAGCATCAGGTGGACTGGTGATTTGAGCAATGTAGACACAGATTTTGATTATATGAAAGACTCATGGAAGGGTATTGCAGCAATGACAGCTTTCTTGGGTGATTTCAGAGTAATGCTGATGAATCTTTATAACCTTCATGTCACCCAGACCTTTGTGCTGTTACAGATCTGTTCTGCAGACCTGGAGGGACTGGCTCAGACAGATTCTGCAGAGTTGACTGGCTGATCTCCGGAGGTGCCTTCCAACCACTAACACTGTGATTCTGTGAAGCTTTGTGCATGACCAGCACTGCCAGTCTCTGGCTGCCCATGCTTGCCATGGTGCCTGCTACGGGGGCTTGGTGTGGGCAGGGGTGTCTGAGGGAAAGCTTGTAGCAGCAAGAGAGGAACTGGCTTCTGAGTGTCCTCAGCTACAGACAACCCCACATGGACCTCAGCTCATCTGTTCTCCTTAGAATGGGGTTGAGGAGAAGGCCAGAGCTTGAACAGCTCAGGGAACTGATGGGGCTGGTGGGGAATGAACTGGAAGGTTTTTTTTTGTTTCAAAGGCTTCGGAGGGAGAGAGATCTTATTGTTATGGAACTGGCTGGTGATAATGAATTACTTCCTGATACATTTGGCTCTTGCTTTTCCTTTAATTTAGAGGTCCCCTTCCATAGAATGAAATAGATACTGATCTGTCATTCCCTGTAATATCTATAGACCTGCCTAAGCAGATGAAAGAATACACCTCCCTCCTGCATCACCCCCCAAAAGAAGCTTTTACCTGTGTCTCAATCTCTGAAACTCCTCAGCTTGTCTAGTGTATGGTGGCTACTTTCTGCTTTTGACTTAGCTGCACATGGTATCCAAAGATGTGTAACCACTCCTAGTGTTATTCCTCTGCGTTAAAAATCCCTCAGGTCAGTGTAAACTGAGACCTATGGTCAATCTTGCCTTATTTTGGTGAAGCTGCAAGCCAACAATGTGCTCCTAGTTTGAGCAGATCACGACCTTGAGGTCATTTTCTAACAGAACATCAGCTGCTTTGGCACAGGCAGGCACAACCTCTAGGCTTGCAGCCCATGTCCTCCCTGTTGGTTTTGGACTGTCTGTTTTTACAAACATTTCCTCCCCCCCTTCTCCTGCAAGAGGAGGAGTCAGAACAACAGCAGCTGCCTGCTGGCATGTCTCCCTCTCACTGTGCTTGCATCAGCTGTTGGGTGTTCATCAACATGTTAGACAAGTCCTGTGGTGGTGGGAGCTGCAGGCTGTGTCCCCCACAGGCCGTGGCAGCAGGGCCGCGGAGCAGAGCTCAGCCCCAAGCAAACTGCAGCACATCTCTTGGATCTGATCCTGGTGTTTCTCATGTCATCGGTGTCCACAGGATTTTTTGCAAGATGAAAAGAAGGGGAGTGAAACTGCTTCTCTGCTTCTTCTGTGCCTGTTTGACAGCAGTAACCATCTTCTGTAGAAAATGCATGTGTTGGAAAAGAAGCTTCTGTGATGGAGTGGCTCCTGCTTGGCCAGAGACCGACAGCCAAGCATCCTGAGATGGCTGACTGGTAAAATATCTACAATCCCCCTGCTCATCCTCTGCCTAACTCCAGTAAGGTGCTGAATACACTTTCACTTATACCATGGGAATCATCTCAGCTGCCTTTGGCCTTCTAAAATTTTAGAGATAGCTAAAGGAGGAAGACAAGCACCTCTTGAAGGATCATCATCCCAGATGATCTTAGCACTTCTGTTAGGGTAGTGTGAGTTATCTCTTCATACTGAGTTTTTTAGAAATAATGAATCCCATCTGCAGACTGAGAAAACTTAACTGTAGGATATAATTTTAATTTTCATGATTTCTTGGAAACCTGCTATTTATTTAGAAAGATTTTATGTAGATATTTATCTTTCTTTCCCACTCTGTCCCTGTTAGATTCTTCATTGTATTCACAGTAGTGTCTGTGCAGTCAGGAGGTCAAGAGCACAGATCTTGGTGATGCTAATGTACTCACACCAGCTCTGCTGCTGGTTCATGGTTTATTGAGTATCTGCCTTTTTTGAGTCTGTGAGTGTATCTTCAGTAGATGAATATTTCTGTTTGCTTTACTCTTGTGCCAGAAGGTTGTGGGATCATGGCTCCTTCCTATAGAGCTCTATTACAAGGCGTTGGATGTTGTTGTACAAAAGGTACCAGGTGTCATGTTCTTTACAGGACTCTGGGTGACACTACCCAGGTTTGTTCTGCCCTACCAGGTTCCACCAGCCTCACTAGTGTCCTCATGGGCTGCCAGACACAGCTTGAGTCATGCTGACAGCACACTGAAGTGCTCCCGAGGGAAGTTAAAACTACTTGATGGGTGAAACGTGCCTCCTAGTAGCCCCACACGTCGCTGTTTGCTGAAGGACCCCTGCCTACCTTCCTCCAGAAAGAATCTGGAGTCCCTGTGCCCCACATATTTGTTCAGACTTAGACCCTGTGGTGCAGGGAAGTGTGCCTGTTCCTCACAGAACCTCCTGCTCTTTGCTGATGGTGGCTGGCTCACCTTTGCAGGCACTCAGGAGCAAAACAGTGTTTAAATGACACCTTCACTTTTCTGGAAGACCAAGCAGAGGCATCAGAACTGGCTGGAAGGAGTTGACACAAACCATTGGAGAGTCAAGAGCTCGCTGATGCTCTGACAGGCAGAATGACAAATTATCTTCTGGGGCAGGGGCAGGGTTCACTGAAATCATTAATGTGTTTTTCAGAGCCTCAGAAAAGTCACCTTCTTTC
>NW_009951948.1:1022063-1044176 GCF_000747805.2 Chaetura pelagica | reverse complement strand
TTTCCCTACTTGGATGGCAGATGACAGTGCATTGGCAGAGACAAAAAGAACTCTCTTGTTGAAATAACTCCCTAATTTTAAGAGCATGACCTGGCAGCACGATGCAGGACTGACAAAGTAAAAGCAGGATAGAGCAGCCAAAATATCTTCACACGTCATTGCTCTGTAATCAGCTTTGTTGCATAAAAACCTGAGGCTTTTGTTGCAATGTAATCTAACAAAACACATTTCAAATTAGCAAATCAGCTTTCCCTGATGGCAGGCTGTGTGCAGAGTGGTACTGAAGCATTCAGGGTAGCTATGGTGACAGGATCTTCCTGCCAACAAAAAAATACTCTGGAATTAGAAAAAGGTTTGTGAACAAGCAATGATTTTGTATCCAGCTCACAAGAGTTTGCAGAAAAAAGGGGTTGTAATGTTCACAAACATTTTTTTCTAACACACTACTTGGACTTTGCAGATCAGTTCTGAGAACAGGACATGCCTGATTTGCTGAAGAAGCGTAACTTGGCCAGGATCTCAAACTTTTTGGCATTTTTAAAGGCTGTGGTTTATCTGTCCTTGCACAATTTTCATCGTCTCTGGAGAAAAATCTATTGAACTTTTCACCCAGCTTATGTTTATTCACAGCCTGGGTGTTCCAAGTCAGAGCTGCCTTGTTCTTCTCACTGCTACAGGGACCTTTCCTACGCAAATCTCTAGAGATCTGGGAGAAGATGGGTCATGGAGGAACAGTAATTACAGTATGGTGGAGAGCAGCCAGAATCTTTCTCAGACCTTGTTTGCCTTACAGTATCCCCCCAAAGCATATGTCCATCATGCTCTTCACTGCACATCAGAAAATTCATAGCTTGCACTGTTTTCCCTCCTGTCACACCCCATTAGGAGTTCCAGAAGTGTGCCCATAGTCTTACTGAGCTCTGCTGCTCTTCAGCAGCCATGAAGATGTAAATATTTATGCTCCTGCAAATTTGTTTGTCTGTGTTTTGAGGAGTTATATTCATATTTGATGTTAACTCCTTGAACTTAGCAACAACACATGGGCTGTTTCCCTTACTCTGGAGCTCGCAGTGTCTTGAAGAGCTGTTCTTACTATGCCCACTGAGACCTTCTGCAGTGAAGTGAGAAAACATATAACAAGAGATATTCACAGAAAGCATGAAGCTTCAGACTCTGAAAGAGGGCCTGAAAGAGAGAAAATTACTAAGAAGTGTGCAAAGTTGTTCTCCAGATCTCTACACCAAACTTCAAAGAGAGAGAGAGCAAAGAGCTGAAGGGTTGCCTCAAGAGGTGTTGCACTAGATACAACCATGTCCTCCTCCATATGCCTTCCCTTCTTGGTGTGATGGAACAGAAAGCTCTTGGAAAGACCTTTATTCCACTAGAGAGTAGGACTGCTGAATGCATCCAGACTTTCACAGGAGGCAGTTCTTTCTCTGAGCAGTTTGTGTACTGTTATTGCATGGATCCCTGTGGTGTGGAAAGCTGATTTCTCCTCTCTTCTGGTGCAGATGCACAGTGTAACTCCTTCCTTCTGATCTGGAGAGTTTCCAAGGAAAGAAAAAAAAAGCTTCTGACTCTGCAGGCACAAAGTATCAGGCTGTGATATTTGCCATAAGCAGCAATGTCCAGCTGTGTGGTTCAGGCTCTCCTTGCTCTCCCAGCACCTCGGCTGGTTCTTGTTCCTGCCCTGCAGCTGGATGCTGGGAATCAGCAGATGGCTCATCCCTCCATCCCCAGCAATTGCATGTCTCTCTTGGCCTCTCAAACAGCATGCAAAGCACAGCATGTTTTGATGACAGAAAGGTTTGCTAGGAGGCTTCCAGTCTGTTCATACAACATTTCTCTTGGTCATTTAAATTGCCAAAGGCTCACATTGTGATCGTCCAGTGAGGTGAGCTGGGCACACTGCTGGAGCAGCATGGCTTCCTCTTCCTGGAGACCTGAGGAATCATTTTCTCCAGCATCCCAGGAAACCCCTCACCCTGGCATTCCCACTGCAGCCACAATCCAGGAGGCTGGGCTGCCCATGCAACAGGGAATCAAATGGGAAGCAATCCATCTGAAAAGGGATGCTAAAAGATGTCTAACTGGGGTCATTTCAGCATCTTACTCCAGATGAGCTCTTTGGTTTGACTGTGCCCACTGCTGTTGATATCAGCTGCAGTTCTGATGCCTGAATTTGGCTGGTTAAGTCTTTTTTTTTCCTTCCTGTGAATGCTGAACCTTGTCATGTGGTACTTAGCACTTTTACTCCCTGCCTCACTCAGAAAGGTTAGATTGTAGAGGTATTTTTAGCACAGATTCAGGCTCTTAGCAGTGGTAGGACACAAACAGTAGCACATGTGAGGACATGGGGTAATGTGACCTTTTGTTTGTGCCAGGGTATGGGCATGAGTTCATAGATATGGAAAGTACCTTAGACCTTTCTTCCCTCCCTTGTTCTGTTTACAACCTGGTGTATTTAGGGTATAGGGAAATGAATATAAACTGACTTAGGTTATATTTAGCACTGTAGCTGCAGTTCTTATTTTGATTTTTCAAACATTTTCTTGTTGGCTTGATTTCCTTTGGCTCATGAATTGATCATTTTACATTAGAAGTGTGCAGTCACTGATTTTTTTTTTTTTACTTTTTACCTCTGCAGTTAATTTTATAAACTGGTTCTTCAAATCAGAAGGTCAACAGTCAGTATTTCAACTTAGATGTTACAGACATGTGTGCATCTTGTATTATCATAAAATGCTACAAGGAGTGAACCAACCAGTTTCTGTAACGTGTGAGCTCAGCTTGCTCATTAAGCAGCCTTTTCATGCCTTTCCTTTTGAAAATAGCAAATTGTTCTATAAAATATGATAATCCAGGAATGGAAAAGTAATCAAATTAGTAATAACATATAGGACGTGTGTATCATCTTTCACCTCAAGATTTAAAAGTGTTTTGTAAGCTACTAATTAAGACTCAAAACCAGCAGGGTGTTACTGTAATGAGTACTGAGACATCCTACTTCATGCTGAGCTGAAAATAGTCTTGAGCATTCTAATAAGTTTCTATTGTAGACCTCCCTGTGGTCAGTACTAACAAGGTCTGAAATATTATGAACAGGATAGGCAGTCAAATATTAAGGTCAAAGAAATAAAATATTGTGGTTTATAAAGACAACAACAGGACTTTCCTTCCAAAATGCCTCTGAGAAAAACAAGATTTTTGTTTTATTTCTATTAATACAACTATTTATTTACCTAGCAGGCAAAATCATTCCCTTCTTTAAAGTTTAAAATGTAAATCAAGTTCCAGGCCCTGTCATGTGAATGTTTTCAATGTTTTGTTCTGCAACTATGTGGGAGAAGCTTTTTTTTAAAGAAGTGTTCACATTACCATGTGGTTTCAATAGCTCTGGTTTAAAGTAAAACACAAAATAATAAGAGTTTTTTTATAAACTGAAGAGATCTAGCAAAAAAATAGGAAAAAAAATAATTTATTGAACCTTAAAGCAACTCTTGTTCAGTACTTTTTTCACAGATTTTTATTCACAGAATAGGGATTCTAAAATAATATGAAGTGCTATGAAACAATTTGAGTGAGTGGTAACAACTTCTTGCACAGAAATGAAGGAAATCAGATTTTGACTGATAGGCAACACTATTGTGTTGTACAGAGCAAAGGTGTCATTGACAAGTTTTAAGGAAAGTTTGCCTTCCTAGTTTCACTGTAAGCAAGGCTTTAGTAGTTCTCCAGTTGTTACAAACATCTCCTCCCAGTAGCACTGACCTTCAACAAATGAAAATATTAATAAGGTCTCTGAATTATGCTCTTGTGAATACTTTTTAGTAACTAGGAAGGAGCCTGAAACTTTGTCAGAAAAGAAATTTAGAAGTACTCTAGTAACCACATGGCATCCTTCAGGAGTTTACCCAGACCCAAGTAACTACAGCTCAGTACCAGCTGGGTTCATCTCAAATTAAGCTAGTGATAGCCCATCAAACACACAATTTTCATCTAAATTAGAAATGGCTGCTAACAATTTCTGTTAATAGGTTTGTTAATTAATTATTAGATAAAATCCCCATATACCTTGTAGAATTTTTACTCATTCATGGGAGGATATACTTTTATTTGGAATTTGCTGTGTGCAAACTGCTCCTTCCACTCATAAAAGCCCTTGAGGTTTCTAGCTAGCCAATGGATTCCTGTATTCCAAGTCTGAGGTATGGTTCTGGTTTGTTCTAATCATGCTACCCTTTTGCCTTCCATTTTACATAGAGCAAGGTTCAAGGAATGAGTTTCAAAGAAATGAAAGGGCCCTTCTGTCTCCTGATTCAACAGCAGAAGTAGACATCCTAAAAGACCTGGAGACTGATGCCTGCTGTGTTTTTTTCCAGCTGGGAACATTTTTCTTCTTTTGCTTCTTGATGAAACAAATATGCTCCCCCAGTATTCAGCAGTTGCCTGTTTTATGTGTGTCTTGGCACCTACCTTGGAGCACCCACTTCACTGCCCATTTTTTGGTAAGATGTGACTCATCCTTGCAGATAATGAAAACCATACTCAAATGATTTTGCTGCCTTTGCATTTGATGTCATTCCTGTGTATTTTGCCTCTGTAACACAGCTGGAACGAGACTTGTGCACAAGACTGCAAACAGCACATCTAGCCCCTGGCAGTCAGACCTGCAGCATAGACCACTGAGCTGACTGATGAAATGAGCTGTTCAAACCTGTAGTAAAACATTCAGAATTATTAGGAACCTTTAAGATCTGTCAGGGTGGCATCTCCAGAAATGTATCACTCATGCAAAGAGCCTTCCAGTCAACAATTTGCTCTTCCCATCTAACTGTGGCATACCTTCACTGTGCCAGATGAGAGATATGGACAGATAAAACCTTTGCCCTTTCATGTAGAGAGAGGACAGAAAGTCTTGATTCACCTTTGAAAAGTCTGCATTTTTTTCATATGGAAATGAACAAACCCGATCACAGCATTTCTGTCTATAAAGACTGGTTGAACACTTTACCTGTAAAGAAAAATCCTGGTAGCCAGCAGTACAGGAACACCTGAAGAGACACAGTGGTTAGATACCAGCACAAGACAGTCCCAGGGCCCAACAAATCAGAGTCTGACTTTATAATTATAGCAAAGTCATATTCCTTTCTCAAACTGCACCTCCCAAATGTTCTTGCCTGCTGGCTTGGGAATCTGCCAGCTGTGAGGTAAAGTCCTGATAGATTTTGTGGCTCCCCATATCTTGTTTGCCATGGGAGGCACAAGGAGATGGGGGGAGCACTCCGGGAGTAGCCCCTTCCTGGTCAGCAGCCAAGTCTTTCCTTGTAACTCACCCCCAGCTCAAAGGAGAGCAGGAATCTGTCCTATGGAGCACTTCAGGCAGCCTCCTGTTGGGTGAGTTGTGCTTTTAGCATCATTTCTAGAGCAAATGCAGTTTAATCATCTTTCAGTCAGTACTCAGAGATTTGCTTTCTGCTTCAGCCAGGTATATACCTTAGAAAAGATATACAGAGCTATTATTTTAAAGTCAGCTTGTCACTTTTCCTTGCACAGGCAAAATAGTCAGGAACAAAGTGTGCTTGGATGTTTTTGTAGATATATTTCTGAGGAGTATAACTCAAATGCTGTGGAATCTCAAGGTAACTGGCAAGAAAACTGAACAGCTCTGTGCTGTCTTCAAAATCCCAGCACTTTTAACTCTTTCATTAGCTTCTCTGGTTTTCCCATAGATATTGATTTTGCCAATTCTGATTTCAACCAGGCTGCACATGGGAGAAAAGTAAGGTCTGAGCAGATGGTAGACATGAAATGAGCAGCAAAATATTGCATAATTTTGGGAAATCCAGCACATTCTGCAAAGCTTTAAGTCAATAGGCATTACAGATGCCAAAGCAACCAGACTCGTGGGACACTTGAAGATGTAGGAATACATAAAGGATACAGCCTCAAGACTGAAATACTTTATCCTGTGAATAGAAATGCTTCAACAAATTTTCTATAGATTGGACTGCTTGTTCCCCTCATGAGAAAGCAATATTGACAAGGTATGTTGAGGGAGGATGTAGAAATCTAAATAACATTGTCCCTGCAGTGAAGCTTCCTGAAGACATTCTAGAGGAACTGGGCTTAGATATTTTAAACAATCATTTTGCAGAGACAACTGAGCAGGAGCTAAGAAAAAAATGAAGCAGTTGTCCTGGTAATAGCAGTACCTGCAATCAGAATAGACAGAGTAAAAATATTTGTGCAATGGATTTCTAATTTATAGTTTTGGGTCACAAGCTAATCAGTACCTGAAAGGGGTTTAAAGGAAACCATCTTTGCAAATCATTGCATGACTTCCTTGAGGAACAGTTCTTCAACCTTCTGGATCCTCCAGAAATGGCCTTTCTCACAGGTGGAAGACTGAGCTTTGAGAGCTGTATGGGGTGGAGCTGACCTGGTAGTCCCTTGCTGGCTATAAGCCCTATCCAAATAACAGGTCTGATAGAAGAAAAACATTAAAATTTGAGGTGTACTCATCATGAAAATATGTTGTGATTGGCATTTAGCTTGAGTGGATCCATCTCGTTTATTTAGCACTGCTCTGTGCTTCTGGGTAGGAAGAGAGAGCATTATTTACAAATTGCTTTATAAATATGTTAAGGGTGAATGTCAGGAGGATGGAGCCAGCTCTTCTCAGTGGTGTCCAGTGGTAGGACAAGGGGCAACAGGTGCAACCTGGAGGATAGGAGATTCCAGGTAAATGTGAGAAAAAAATTATTTCCTGTGAGAGTGACAGAGCCCTGGAACAGGCTGCCCAGAGAGGTTGTGGAGCCTCCTTCACTGGAGACATTTAAAACCCACCTGGACACATTCCTGTGTGATGTGCTCTGGGTGATCCTGCTCTGGCAGGGGGGTTGGACTAGACGGTCTTTGAGGTCCCTTCCAACCCCTAAGATTCTGCAATTGTTTAGGGGGTCTCGTTTTCACATCTCTACACCACACACCTCACCACATTTCAGTGGTGAGGTGAGTGTTTCCTGAGCCAGTTATTCCAGCAGCTGCTGACTTTGCAAAATGTTTTGAAACCAAAAGGATGAAAAATGGTGAATGGTGAGCAATGCACAATTTTCTTATGAAGACAAAAATCAAGTACTTGGATTTGGCAGTGCAAAATCCTAAAGACAATTTTCCCAGCCTCAAATTTTCTTTCCCAGTTTACAGAAAAACTTAATTCAATATTGCAACTGTGGGTGCTCTGCTTTGGTGGATTAATGGGCCACACTGAGTCTTTACCTCTTCCCCACCTAGTGTGGTGTCAAAGATCATTAGTCAGTAATTATTAATAATCTTGTCCTACATTCCTGTTACATACATATATATAAAAGTGTGTGTGTATATATTCTGTAAAACTTTTCTTCAGTTTTAGCCTGACTAGAGATGCTCTTTTGATGCACAGGCAGGCAGCTGGATCACAGGCTGAGCTGTCACACTTCAAATAGAGACCAAAGGCACTTGGGCTGAACAGAGATCTCCATGTCTCCTCTAAACCTTTCCAGCCTGTTAGGCAGCAAAGCATCCTCCAGCCATCACAAGCTTTTAAAAGGCCAGCAGAGTGATCTGGGCATGAAAATCTGGATGGCAGCTTTAACACCCTATTGATTTGTACTCTTATGGACTCTCATGTACTCTTAGCTTTAGGCCTGTTGGCCTGGGGTGAGGTGGGGAGCTGGAAATGACTCAATGCTGAGCACAGGTATGATCAGGGAGGTCCTCTCTGTGCCTTCCTTCCAGTGCTGTTTTCCAACAGAGAAAGAAAGGTGGATCTGCTTTATTTGCCATAGCAAAGTATTCCAGGACACAGACATATGCCATAGCAGCATTTCAAACAGCTACATGGATTTCTTCCCAGAGGGGAAATAGGATGGAATAGAGGATTTCCTGGGATAGTAACAGGTCATCAAAATAGCCACACAGATGCCATTAAGTTTCCATTGTCATAGGTGCTGTAACAACACATGCTCTGTAGAAAAAACAAACAAACAAACAAACAAAAAAAACAACACAAAAACCCCCACTAAACTACATATATGCCATTTAGAATCAGAGAAGAGAGGTCAGCTCACTGAGTGCTGATCTTCATGATAATTCAACCTTTCACGTACTGCAGTTTCAAAAATGGGAAAGGCATGGGACATATTTCCTTGACCTGTATTTTCCTTCTGGAGATCCTTCATGGACCATTACATTCCAGTAGTGGCTGGGGAGAAGCTGAAGAGAAGAATTTGAAAAATACTGGTGGTTTTAGCAGGAGTTAAAGTGGCTTGTTTTTTTGGGCTGTTCACTTTGGAAGGGATTTGCACTACTCATTCTTGTATTTTAGAGGACTGAACAACTCTGTGCAGCTCTGGAGCCCTCAGCACAGGAAAGAAAAAGACCTGTTGGAAAGGGTGCAGAGAAGGGCCACCAAGATGATCGAAGGGCTGGAGCAGCTCTGCTATGAAGACAGGCTGAGAGACTTGGGGCTGTTCAGCCTGGAGAAGAGAAGCCTTTGTGGAGACTTTATAGAGGCCTTCCAGTACCTAAAAAGAACGTACATAATAGATGGGAAGAAACATTTTACCAGGGAGTGTAGTGATAGAACAAGGGGTAATGGTTTTAAACTGAAAAAGAGTAGATTAGGTTAGATATTAAGAAGAAATCCTTCACCATGAGGGTAGGAAGGCACAGATTGCCCAGGGAGGTTGTTGATGCCCCCTCCCTGGAGGTGTTCAGGGCCAGGTTGGATGAGGCTTGTGCAGCCTGGTCTAGTGTGAGGTGTCCCTGCTAACAAGAAGGGAGGTTAGAACCTGATGATCTTTAAGGTCCCTTCCAACCTTAACCATTCTATGATTCTAAATGCAGCCCTTGTGATAGAGTATCAGGTTTAATTTGATGAGGGAGGAGGTGATTTCCAGCACTTATTCCTATAACCAGTGACATTTTCCAGATACCTTGAAAGCAGGTTGAAGTACGTAATTCAGGACTCTCCTGACACACAATTAAATTCATAGATTGAATAGATACATTCATAGATAACCACTCATATGTCAGCAAATGGGAAGATGATTTACCATAAGGTCAAAGGACATATCAAGAGCTTTGATTCTGTTCTGTGAATGATTTACCATTCTCCAAATGGAAGATTGGCTGCTTCAGTTTAAGGCAGCTAAATTTTTACAGTCTAGCAGGAGAACAGATACACTTCCCAACATTACTCATGGTGTTTATCATCAGGCAGAACCTCACGTTGCCTGCTTTTGGGAGTGCAGCCTAAACCTCCTAACAAATAAGTTCACTTGGAATCTGGACAGACTTTTGGTCTCTTGAAATGCTCAGAGAACACCCCACGTAACTAAGCAGCAGCCACTTTTGCTTTATCTACAAGTTTAATCTTGTTTTGAAGTGATCTTGGCAATAATGGGAAAGTTACTAGAGAGGAATTTTTAAGCCTTTTTTCCCAATAGGACTAAGCTTATGCAACATCTGTCCATCTGTGAGTTATTGCCTTCTAGTATTTCTCAAATCCAGCTTTTTGACCAGTTTTGACAAAGGTGGGTATCCTCAAACTTGGTATGTGCCAGTAAGTTTCAGAGAGGTGGAGAAGAGAGAGATGAGTCTCTCACTGCTGCAATAAAGATGTCAGTGACAGCTCCTTAGTTACCAGCTTGGTTTGACCCACCAACTTCCCTGCAAGAGTGAGGGCACTGGGCAGCCTGACTGTACTGCCTGGGGCTTCAACTGTTCTGGTAGTCCTGATATCCTTTCACCTTAAGCAAACAAATAAATTACATTTATATTTTGTGTTCTGGATGGGTATGGCCAAGTTCAAAGAAGCAGTTCCTTGTGCATTTAAGGTACTGTAAATGTATGATACATCAAGCTCTCACTGCACCTGGTCAAGGGGTTCAACAAGCAAGAAGTGATGTGCCAGAATATTTTCCTGTTATCTGCAACACAGGTTGTTTTTATGCTCACAGACCAACAATTTAATGTGACTTGAACAGCAACATCATTGAGCTGGACTCATGGACATATCTGTGGCAGCTCTCCCTCTCTTTGGGGTCATCATCTTTAGCCTGTGAGATACTGGACTACACTGAGCACTCTGCCTACTACCCACTCACCTTTCCAGGTGTTTCTTCCATAAGAACAAGAACCTCCTTTTGCTCCAGGGTGCTGTAAGCCCCAGAATGCTCACAAACAATGAAAAGGACACCAAAAAGACCATGAAGTGGTGTTTGAGTATCTCCAAAATGGTATGTATATCTTTTGACCATCTTTTGGTCCTAAATATTTCCAGGCTGAGATGTTTGCAGTGCTGCCAGGTGTCCAGGGTATGTCCATGCAGAGGAGTTTGGGTTACACAGCCACAGTTCCCACCATGGAATTCCACTGAGTCCTGTTATTGTGACTTGATCAGGATACCAGGAGTTGTCTCCCAACATGGCTCATTGCAGCAAAAGAGCTTTGTGTTCCCTTGATCCTTTCATCATCTTCCAGCACCAGAAACTTTTCTCTAAGGTCTAAGGGGAGTTACATAAAGGTCCTCTCTCTTTCCCAGATGTGCATCAGCAGGGCAGCCTTTTTCTACCTATTTATTCTCAGCCTTATGTGTTCAGAGACAGATGGTAGAAGTGAAGCTGCTCATCCTTTTTCCCTAGGAGAATAAGGAAGCCTGAGTGAGCAGAGCTGTTCTGTGCCACTGGGCTCACTCTCTCCCCTCTGCTGTAGTCCAAGGCAGCTGCTCTTCCAACTTTACTGCCCTAGTATCAGCTGGCAGAGTTGCTAAAGCAAAGCTCTGTTAAAATAGTGCTGTTAAGTCTTGCCAGGGCATACGGCCCAGGAGGGAGGTCCCCGTGAGAGTACCCAGGCATGTTATCCAGCTGAAGCATTTTAATTTCACCCATACATCTTCCTAAGGGTGAGTTGGGCAAGGCTAGAGTCCTGCCTGGCCCTCCTCTTTCAGCATTATCTAATGTGACCTGCACCCTGCCATCAGGATCCACCATAATTGCTTCTGGCTCATATTCATTAGGCCTGTGGCTGTGCTGGAAAAAATGACACCAGCAGAGGGAAGCTGCAAGTCAGCAAAGGCATTTCCAGGAAAAGCAATTTCCCCTTGCTTGCCTGCCCTCTCAAACCATCCTCCCCAGCTCTCCTTGGAGCTGCCTGGGGTGGTGGGAGTGCCAGGCAGGCGGGCACAGATGCTGTCAGCGCTGCTGGAAGCAAAGCAGGGAACCTGCAGTGGGCTCAGGAGCTCATAGCTGATGTGGAGAGCCGAAAGGAGCTTGGAAAGCACAGATTAGTCTCTGGCAAAGGCACCTTTGGCATTCCTGCACTATTAAAGCTACCTGAAATGAAAAGCATTGTCCTGTTTTCTTATTTTAAGAGTGAGTCCAGCTAGCTGGGTTTCTTTGTCATGGGAACTGGAATCTTGCTGCTTTCTGATCCCTTGGGCCACTGTTTTATAATGGTTTAATGGTAATTTCTCTGCTTAAACTCTCATGGCTCATGCTTGGGTCAGAGCTGAGTGACACAAACTAACATTCCTTCCATGTCTGGATCCCACCACTAGAAATGTAGGTATTTTTAGCCTGAGCTGAATTGCTGCTATTCTTAGCTTCTCAGCTGGAGTTTCTTTTTTAGTCTCCCATCTTCTCCCACTTATATCTCCTAGACATATTTTACTTTCTTTCCCCCAAAGCTAACTAAAGGAAGTATTTGACATATATTGCTGCTAGTAGAGGAGAGTCTCAGGCATACACTGAATTTTAAAAGACAATAAGATTAAATTATGTTTTTCACACAATACCCCAGAGTGTGTTTTCTAAAAATGAATCTGCTCTGGTCTTTATGTAGGAAATCATCATCACAGAATTATTACAGTGGAGGCAGTGAGGAGTGCAGGGGTGCAGGTGTGCACTTTTACAATCCATTTATCTCCATATTTTTCTCTGTTCCAGGTGGTGTCTGATCTTGACTTGCTTAGACCAGGAAAAACTGAAAGGCAAGATACATACAGCTCCTGACTTCTTACATTTAAGTGATGAAAGTGATGAGAGATGAAATGACCAGAGATCCCTGAAGGCATCAGCACCACCATCAAACCTAGGTCCTCTCAGCTGGGGCTGAGGTTGCCTTTGATGTGCTGCAGGGGAAAATAAAAAATAGCGAGCTGATAATACCTCTTATCTTCCATTCTTTTTAGAACCAATGCCAAAAGTTGCCATTTAAAGCCTTTCTTGGTGGTAAGAGGTTGAATACCCTCATTTAAATATTTTAATGTTTCAGCATCAGGGCAATGTACAGAATAGCTGTTATCACTTTGAGTATTATCCTTATCAACTCATGCCACGAGCTGGGGAAGAGAGGAAGCTTATTTCACCCTATAAGGCTGTAATAAAATAGAATAGCAAAGTTGATACTAATATGATACACAGCTCAGGCACAAACAGAACAGGATTTCTCCTGAGATACTGCCATGCCACAAAGTTTCCAGCTTGGGGCCATCCCTGGGGGCTTTATGGCAGCCAGACACTAAGAAGGAATTATTTGGATGCTGTACTGAGATAATTGTTAGTGCAGAGGAACAACAGTTGATTCGTTTAAGCCACTCAGCCCAGTTGCAGTCTCTGACCTAGAGGTTACTAAGGCTGGAAGCTGAGGAGAAACTTTAGTGAACTCCCCTTTCCTCCACCCACAAGGCACATGGAGACCAGTGGATAGTTATGCAGGACCCCATGAGAAAGGGGTGGCTCTCTGGCCTGACACTTTCCTACACTTTGTCCACTCATCAGGAGATACAGCTGCCCATACCAAAAGCTCTAAGTATCTTCCACTAGCAGTTACAGCTGCAGGAATAGCAATATGCCCACATAAATATCTCCTTTCTCTAGCTCCCTGTAGATTATACTCAGCTGAGATGCAGTGGATTAGACAGCAGCCAGCCCTTCCCCATGCCTAGGATATGATTTTCTGCAAAATGCTCTGGACAGAAACGGGAAATTCATCCTTGTGGTAAAGTTAATTTCAGTCTTCTAACATTAGGGACCAAAGAGTTGGCTGGAAGTCCTGTTTCTGCAAAGACACAGGCTTGTGCAAGTACTTTGGTCTATGTAGTACTAGCTTTTGGAGCATTATAAAGTTCCATGGATGTGGGAGAAGATCTCTCTTGGCCCCACAGGAGGCCACATGGGAGCCCCTTCTGACTGCCTATTAGAATTTCGTTCTCATTGGTGGAAAATGGGTTTGACTTTCATGGCCACTGCCAAAGTCTGAAATCTTGTTCCTGGAAGGGCCTGTTTTCGTTATGTAGGTCCTCTCATAATGATTCAACACCAGAAATCTTAAGGGTCATATAAGAGCATTCACTGGTTTACACATGACTGAGGATTAGAGTCAAGCTTGGAACTTCTCTTCTTTCAAAGCAATGCAGCACATACAGGCTGGCTTGCTTTCATGCACCAGAAAAAGAGAAAGAAAACAGAATAATGTGGAATTTTTGAAATGTGATCACTCTGATGTGAAGATCTACTGCTGTTGTTCACAGTTGTTTTCTCCCTCATTTCCTATGACCATTTAAAAAAAAAGTTTTCCTCTACTAACCAGCTTCAAATGCCACAGTGACAGTGTTGGACCAAAGCTTAACATTTTTTTCTGCCTTGTGAGTTCTGATTTTTTGTTTGCTGAGGATTGCAATGATGTGTGTTAGCTGATGAACATTTATTTTTCTTTGGCTGCCACCCTCTTCTCTGGAAAGGGTAAATCTGATGGTTTAAGAAGTCAAGAATCTGTTGATTATCCTGGTGTTTATCCTGGCCTCTAGGCAGTGTTATTTAGGAAATTTTATTTCCCAAGTCTTATCTACTTAAAATAATTTCATCCTTCTTTCTGTTTTAAGAGTCTTTCTCTTCCATGATTCATGACAAATTGAAAACACAACCAGAACAAAATGTACAAGCTCAAACAGCAGAGACCTAAGAAAGAAATGTTAAAATATTTATTGAAAGTTTTGAAAAGATTGCATCAGTGGCTGAATTTTTGGGGGCTGTGCAAAGACTTACAATTCATTTCTACCTCACCTGGGAATGTTGTTGGTATCATGCATTTATGAGAAACATTCATTCTCACAAGAGTCTCATTTAATTCACTCTTAATTCACTGATCACTTAACATGAAAATCAGATGCTAATAGCATTCTAATATTCCTCAATTTATTACAACACACAGTGTTACATCGTATTTATTGTGTTCCTAGAGAAATGCTAGGAGGTTGGTACAATGTGTGGACAACAGATTTTTAAAAAATTAAAAGAATGTCTTAGGCTTTAAAATTATAGTTTAATCATCTAGTTTGGGGTAATAAAAATGTAAATAAAAGGAAATGAGAAACAGACCACATGGCAGACTTGCAAGACTCCTGCTTCTTAGGAAGCAATCAGTCAAAACTCCATATTAGAGGTTGCTGATCAGATGCAATATTCAGAAGAATAACTGGTTTGAAAAATGGTGATTTCATTTTGTACTTTTGTAAAAAATGATTATAAATCTTACAGCAGTCAGGAAGGAAGGAGAACATCAGCATTAATTTCATGGGGACAGAGATGTCCAGATGCATAAGTTATGCCAGTTCACTTCAGTATCTGGGAGTCAGCACTTTCCCAGAGACAGATTGATCCTCCTTCAAAGCATCAGGTATTTCTTGAGATTCTTACGAATTTGTTTTTGCAGCTTCCTGCCAGGGAAACAACTGTCACTGCCATTTTGTAGGCTGGGAGCTGTGGCATAGGCAGGGGAAGGACTTTGCCACACAATCATCTTACTCTTTCAGCAGAACCATGGTCCTTTTTCATACTTTGAATCCTGTATTAAATGTAATGTAGTTCCATTAGGTTTGATCCTAACTCAGATGCTTACCTGATTTCAACTGTTTCACCAGAATAACACATCATTACACGTAAAAGAACTAAGGAAAAATAGTTCAAGAGTTGAATAACGCTGAGAAAATTCTCCAGTTAAATTTACAATTGGTTTAGCCAAAATAACTGGGCAGAAGCTGGAAATGGAAAAGGTACTTCCAGTGCACCAAGTTAGCAGTGACAGAACCAGCCCCAGTCCACACAGGGTGTCAGCCCATCACAGTGACACTGGGTCTGCCACGTAGGTGACTGAGGGAACAACACAGAGGTTTTTTGCACGTCCTTTTCTGCACCTTTTGGTAGCACTGCTGGACGTGAAGGCCCAGCGGTGACAGCTCAGCCTTGGAGGGGTTTCAGTGTTCCTGGGAGGCCTTCAAGCCACCAGTGAAAGCAGCTTGCCTCAGATCCTTGCAAAAGCAGGTCCTGACCTTTTTCAGCAGAAGGAATCTATAGTTTCAGTTGGACTCACTTAAAACCCACATCTAACTGTATCCTGTCCTTTCTGTGTCTGTTTCCTCGTCTGCACAAACACATACACATCCTTTAATGCCTTTCTGGGTTCTGAAGTCCTGTGTCTAAGCCAAGCAGAATGATACCACCAAGGGAGGAGTGGAGGGATGAATTAAACCTCACCCATCTGTTCTCTGTGCTGTCCCTCAGCTGATCGTCCATCGTCCCTTCTCATCATGTAATTATACTCAGAAGTCCTAATGAGAAGAGTGATCAGGAAAACCAAGATATGTTCCAAAGCCTCATCGAATGATTGACAGAACAGCTTTTCTAAAGGATCCATTCAGAAAAGTGGGTTGTTTTCTGAGTCATGATGGCTGCTCAGATATATAAAGAACTCCAAACCATCAATTTCTAAAGAATCAACCAACTTGATAATTGAAGCCCTCACAAGGCAGACAGCTAAAAGAAAATTTAATAAGAGGAGCAACGTGTCCTCAGCTGGCATGGATGTTTCAAAGGAAGGTGTGAATTACTTTCATATTAAGACTAATCAGAAATTTCAGTCTCTCCATTTCATGTCTGATCAGTGGGATTGCTCCAGCTCTTGACAATTTTCTTCTTTTGTCAGTTGTGTGAGTATGTTCAGCCCTAGAAACAGACAGAATAGGGCCACAGAGGGGGAAGTATGAAGTGTCACTCTGTCTTTCTACCCTTTTGGCTAGGAGAAAGGGCTTTTTTTCCAACCTGTCAGCATGGTGTTATAATTTGTTGTCTGAATAAATATAACCTCTGCTGGATATTCAACACTTCTAAGCAGCAGTCAAGGAAACAAATTTGCTCATGTTAAAGAATTCTGAGACATTATTGAGCATCAGCTCCTGTGGTTCCTACACCAGTGCTGTAACTTGCCAAGCAGGCTGTTAAGAAGGACTTAATGGTTGTTGACTAACTCAAACAAAGTTTTATGAAGACTCGTAGTAAAACTGTATGAAATGAAAGTAACTGTTTCCATGCCAAAAAGTGACTGTAAAAGCCAACAAAAAGGATGCAGCTGCATCCAATATTAAGAAATTGTACTTAGTGTCTCTAATTAATCTGTGTACAGCCAGGCTTAGTACTTCTGCCAGTGAAACCACCTTCTCCAACCCTACACCTCTAATCAGAAGCACAGGCAAACTTCTGACCTCCAAGAAGCATTTTATGTATCTGATTCTGAAATGTAGTTTCTAGAAAGACTACCTGAATTAACTATGAAGGTTTCTGGGGCAGTTTTCTCTCTCCCAGTAGAGATTTGTGGGAACTTTAATGCCTATAAATCTCTCACTCTTGCTAGCACAGGGTAGCTTGGAACTTTGTGTAGCCATCAGAGGCCATTAATTTCAGAAATTACTCCTAAAGAGAACCAAATACATTTGTTTGAATACAGCAATAGCATCATTAAACCATCATTCCATATGCCATTTCATAGCAGCTATAAAACATAGTGCTAAAGTTTAAAGATCTGATAATTTAGGACTTGTTACGGTTTCATATTTCTTGGGAAATGTAAATCATCACCTCGTAGGATGATAAAACTGTAATCTTTGTCCTTGGTGGGTTGTGAGTTGTTTTAAGACATTTCATTTGCTGATAGTCAACAACAGGAAGTTGCCATGATTTATGTAACGTGGGTGAAATGCAGGAAGAAGGGAACCTGATATTATCATATTTCAAATCCTTTACCTTCTCTCTAATATTATTTTTATCTCTGATGAATGGTACCTAATAGCCCAAAACAACACTCTCACCCTTTTGATTTGAGTCCTGAACAGATAAATAACAACAAAGGGATTTAAGACAACAGAAAACTCAAAGGGGAACTGTGTATCCACAGTAACTGTAAAATTTTCTGTTTGGTTTCAGTTATTATTCAGAAAGATGTCTGAAAAGATTGACTATTTCTACCTCCCATCTTCTGGTGGCTGTTTTCAAATACCCCTGGTTCCTGATTTGGGTGGTCATATTTCACACTGTCTAAGCTCCTCATTCCTCATGCTTGCAGAAAAACTTGAAAAATCAATTTCTTTGCCCAAATACCAGATAGAAAGTAAATGAAAAGGACTCTTTTTTTTTTTTTTTTTTTTTTTTTTTTTCTTTCCTTAGATCTGATGGCTTTAAAGACACAGTTTCTGCATCTAGTTCCTGTTTTTTCAAATGTTGGGGTTAGCATTCAGACAGATGCACTGCAAGAGTTAACAGGGAAATGGTTCCCCTGAGAGCTCTTTTCCCAGATGCTGGCATATCCGGTGCTTATCAGTTCTGACAAATTTCTTGTTCCATGGAGAATTTGTCTTGCTGCCTAGAACATATAGGAGGCCATGAAAATTACCTGAGGGCTGGGGCACCTCTTTTATGAGGACAGGCTGAGGCAGGTGGGGCTGTTCAGCCTGAAGAAGAGAAGGTTGGAACAAGGTGATCTTTAAGTTCCCTTACAACTCTAACCATTCTATGATTCTATGATTCTATATAGGGTACACCAGAACTGCAGAGATGGTTGCCCAGATGTGCTAGTGAGGCACAACCCTCTCCTCACAAGAAGGGCTGCATTCCCAGCCTCTGGGCAGCTCTGGGAGGCTCATGAGGACAGCCCTTTGGGACAGTTATGGAAGCTGCTGTGCAGTCCTGAATGGGAACCTCTGTCCTGCTGCATCTCACTTGAGGGGTCTCATAAACAGAGGGACAGCAGAGAGGCATCAGGGCCTGGGGAGTCACTTGCTCTATTTTTATTTTTTTTTTAGCTAAATTTTTGGCAAAGGAAGAGCTTTGTGTCAGATTACAGCCTGGCTTGTTTCCACAGTGAAATCTAATCCCTTCCAAAGTGATGAAACCAGCTGTCTGCACAAAGGCTGGGTGGGGTATTTTTGTGTAAATGGCAATTCCACTTAGTGGAATAAGGCTGGAGCACCAGCAGTAACAGGAGTTGCTTTCATGAGCAAAGCCCTGCAAGGGTGGAGATGGCAGGGAGGTGGTTTGCTCCCTACACTGGCACAGCACACATGAGCTCTGTGCAGCCCTTTTTGATGCAGCCTGTAGAGGGGCAAAAGCCTTGTGGAAGAGCTTTCCTTGGGCAGCCTGGGGAAACCAAACAATAGAGATGCATAGGCCGGGGGATCAGGGGGAAACTCAGCAAAATTGCACCCAGCCACACACAGCGTAAAGGAAAAGACCTCAGCACCAAATAATGTGGTCTAACAAATTGTTTGCTAGTGCAGGCATTGCTAATATGGGCTGCAAGTGTCTTTATTTTTAAAACTACATCAATTCCCAGCTGTATGAAAGACTGAATTATCATAACAATGTTGCATAACCTCCTAGTACCCTTTTTTTTCTCATCTGTAAGCCAAAAATAATAACACTACAACTGGCAGCAGATGTTGTGAGGCTAAATTAACATCTGAGGGGTGGCTCTCATCAAAAGACACAGATTAGGGCTTCTGCCTTTGGTGATGCTATGCTCATACTCATCACTGCATCTATTCCACTGACTGTTTCATCTGATCTCTTTGTATTGTAGGTGTTAGATATAAAGTGCAAAAATATTTTCAGGCTGAAGAGCAAAGTCAGTGTCCATCTTGAAGATGTTCATAAACAGGAAAGTAATAAAATCCCACAAGATTAAAAAAAAAAACCCTAAACCCACAAAACTACAACAAAAGTAAATGGAATTATTTTCATTTGCCATCTGATTTTTAATATTTAAATGCATAAATATTAAAGCCAGTAAAGGCTATTAAATAATTTGTTGTGTGGTTCTGAATGGAGAGAGCTTAGACTTTCACCTTGGGACCATTAAATGAAGCCTAACAGCACATGTTTGTGTAAAACAGACCTTCCAGAAACACATCTCATTCTGTTAAGATGTCCAGAGAGGCACATGAGTGTCAGTTCCATACTAAGGATTAGAATGGAAACAGCTTACAGAAAATTTGAGATGTTTTCTTTGACAAATACAACCTACCTCAGCATCAGGGACTTTCAGAAAAATACACTGTAAAGCCAAAAGAGTTGGTAGCTACAGGAGTTTTAAATTACTGATGCTCACTTTTAGGTTGCTTGTTTTACGAAGGCTTTCCAGTTTTTCTCCTGAGTCTTCCTACACATGCTCTCTCTGTCAAGGAATCTACAGGCTGGACGCAGACCTGCAAGATAGCAAATTTGGAACAACACCAAGAACTCCTTCTTCACCATTGTCCAGCTCTGTTTAAGAGCAGGCTGGTTTGGTTTTAGTTTTCTCCTATGTTATGAAAATTATCCCTGTCCTTGACATGGAATGTGTATGAGAAATGAGTAAAAAATCAGCACTATATCCTAACAGAAATAAAAAGTGTACCTGTAAATTTTGTAACTTGCCCTGTGCCATGCTGGTGCAGATGGAGAAGATGATGGACCATTCATGACACTTCTGCCTCATTCCCACCTCTGGCAAAACTGCTGTGTAATGGCAATGGGACCATCTAAGGCTCCCCTCAAACCAGAGGTCTCCTGTTTCAGAGGCAAGGTCACAGCTCCTGTTTCTAATTCTTAGCCCCAGTCTGTTTTTTTAACATGAACAAAACATCACCTTATTGTTTACTCCAGCTGGTTGAACATAGCTGTGTTACCAGGATGTCTTCTTGAGCTATTGCATGGCTGGCTCTGCTCCAGCACCTAAGAGTGATGAAGGTGAGATGCACCTGCAGATTTTCCCCCTCTGGACTCGCTGACTGCATGACTGTTGTGCCTAGTTTTGGCATTGAACCAGAATGCTACATGACAGACATTAGGTCCCATGCAAACAGAATGGAAAAGACAGCACCATGTGGGGGGTGCATTGTGAACACTGTCCTGTTCTGCTCTTGGGGGCTCAGTGCTGCAGACTGCAAATGCATTCACGTGAGGAACTCTCTTCAGCCAGGTTGGATGGGGCTCTGGGCAGCCTGATCTAGTGGGAGGTGTCCCTGCCCATGCAGGGGAGCTGGAACTAGATGATCTTTAAGGTCCCTTACACTTCTAATCATTCTATGATTTGATGATTCTGTGAACCACATTTACTTGTTATCTTCTTATTTAGTGGTCTGGCTTAGACCACACACAGATTAGAGTGTGTTACACCATGTAGTTGTTACTGCTGATTGATCTTTGGTTTACCAGTGCCACAAAATCTCTCCCTGATCTTCTGCTGATCTCTAGTGTGGAAGAACAAGTCAAAGGCATATTCTCCAGGGCAAATTAATTCACATCTCATTATTCAGGGAGATTTTCAAGCTCACAGTCCTGTGCTTCCTCCACATCTTAAGGTCAGAAATGGCTTTTTTCAAATATGTCTGTTTGTCTCTGGCCAAGTCAGCCCTTGGGTCTCCATGTGGCAGTGTGATCAGTCAAAATCAGTGCCAGAAGTGGATTTTTAAATGAGTCATTTCTGTTAAGCTGTATAATTGATAAGAGGCTTGCAATTATGAGGGAAGAAGAAAGGAAAAATCAATGTAAGCCTGTTTAAAAATGCAAGTTCCTTGCAGACTTTGCTTAATTTTCTTAATGCAGAGTAAATAACTTCTGTCCATAGACATGCAAAAAAACCCCCCATGTATTCAAATGGCTGTTGCAGATAAAGGCCAGATTTCTCAGACTTGTCTGTCTGGCTCAGACAATAACCACACTATGAAGATGGAACAAGACACTTCTGGCTTGCTGAACTGTAGTCCCTGTCCAAAAATAGGAGGGAATGTCCCAAAGAGAAGGCAAAAAAACAGCGAAAGACAATTCAGAACAATTTGAGCATCAGATTAAAAAGCTTGTCATACTACTTTCCAACTGGTAAGAGCTAGTGCCTTGCACACAGATGGTTATTTAAGCCAAATTTTCTAATGTTTGTCAAAATCATTGAACTTTGTGTGCCCACAGAACATCCTTGCATCTCAGTTTCTCTTGGTAGTCGAAGAAGACAGAGACTCATAGGAAGGGAACAATCCTGCCTATTTTTAGTTCTGTTGTATAAAGAGACAAACTGCCTACTAAATCAGCCTAGTCCACTCTGCTGGCTCCATTGGGTGCCTACATCATGCAGTTCAGGTGGAGACATACAGAAACTGGTTACAGCTGGTTAACACACCATGTGTCCCAATCTTCATGTGTTTAGGAGTATCTGCTTCATTTTGGATTAACTGATCTGCAAAACTAACAAAAGATGGAGTGATTTTCAAAGGCCTGTCCAAAGACTGGGGAGTTGAACACAAGTGCTTAGCAGTACTCCCACATCCTCCAAAAGGCTAAAGTTAAGTCTGCAAAATTATTACTACAGGTTCATGCTGATTTTCAGCAGTACTGATTATTAGGTTGAAAGCTACCTAGAGGATAAAAGTAATTTAGTAGTAATCAGACCCTGAAACAAAATCCAATTACTCAAGGAGTTTAAGAGCTTTTATTTAAGTTACACTCTTTTTCCAGATCGTGCACATTAGTTTTACTTTTGGAAAGTCTTGCACACAATGCAAACACAAAACCTGTGCACAACTTAGCCCTGATCTGACTGCACAGCCAGTGCATTCACGTGCACAGGTTATATATTTTAATGTGCAAGTGAGGCCTGATCTTGCAATCCCTGAATGTGAATAAAAGGACCTATTTATTACCTCTGATGGTGCAGCATGGCACTCATGGGTACCCATGAATGTGTCTTCTTATTTCTGCATTTTTCCCT
>NW_009951948.1:1016660-1021977 GCF_000747805.2 Chaetura pelagica | reverse complement strand
TTCCCTACAACTATCACCAAGCTCCATAGACTGACAGGATATGTTTACATCTTTTATTTTTTTCCATTGTAGGTGTTCTAATCAACTAGTGTCAAGTCTTACCTTATGTGTCAGGCCAGCTGTCCTTTGGGTCTGCCCACCTGTGTATTCCTAACCTCCAGGTATTTGGTATCACTCACCAGCTAACATGATCAATACTGTGCTGTTCCTCTCTCTTCATCTCCTGGATAAGCAAGATGACTCTCTATCTAATTCAGCCCAAGAATTTCAAGAGCATTTTGAAGCATGGAAGTTGTTATGTTTTTAAAAATATCTTCCCCAACCTGTGAGTCAAATATTGTCTTTGCTTCATCCCTTGCTGTAACTTATGTCCTCCTCTTCCTGCAAGAGTTAGAGTAATTGAAATAAATGTTTTTAAACAACAGCTTCTGGTGATCCCAGAGTTCATTAAAGGATATAAAGAAGCAAGAAAACTGACCACATGGTAGATTTTGTATTTTTAAATTGTCAGGAGAGTTCATCCAGTCTGGACATTCAGGGCAAACAATCGTTGCCTTCCCCTCACAGTCTCTGCACAGAAGACACCACGGGTTAAAAAACTTGGAGAAGCTATTATAATAAAATAATTCAATAGAGAGGATTGCTCCATTCTCCTTGCCCTCAGGCATCTCCACCTGGCACCAGGACCATGGCAGCTGGCAAACCTCAGTCCCTTCCTTTGTCTGGGCTTCTGGTGTTTTCAAGCTTGAGAAAGTTCCACCTGCTGTGGGAGAAATGGACCTAAGCACTTTATGGTTGTGCAAGACAGTCCCACAGACCCTTCCCAACTCTACATGTGCCCTTCCTGATGCTCCTATAGGATTTGGCCCAACCCTTCCACTCCAGGCTGTGCAAGGAGAAAGCAGCCTATGTCTGGGTGTCCTTGAACAGTCTCTCAGCATGTTGCACAATCCTTGTGTTACTACAAGCCAGGAGGTGTGTGACCTCTGCACATCTTGGGAGAACATTTGATACTGCCCACATGCCCTTGCTGGCACGGGTAGTGCTGCCAATTGGCAGTCAAAGAGCACCTCCCTCTCTCTACCAGGGAGCAGTGGGGTGGAGTGCCAAGGGGGATGTCCTTCTCAACTTGCCTTAGTCCAGACCCAAGGGAACTACACAGCTGACATGTGGCAGACTCCAGAAAAACCTGTGAGGAGGGGAAAGTCCAATCAGAGAGGCTGAGCCATTCCTCTAATTGGTTACCCTCTCCAGGCTAAGAAAACCTGAATCAAACAATTATAAAATAAATACATGTCATCTACTTTTGGCCACAGCAGTTGGAGCTGTGTGGGCTCTGAGGCTGGGTTTGGCCTGATGTGGAGACAGGAATGCCCCATGCATTTGTGAAGCCAAGACCTTTGTATGTAAATTGAAGATTCTTTGAGTCCTTAATATGCAAAACATAGACAATATCTCAGATGTTGAGATGGGTTGAACAGCTGGCAAGTTCCCTCTCAAGTACTGTAAAGAAGTAGCATTTAAATGGCATAAAGGCCATTGAGTAAAAGCCAAGAAAAGCTCTTGGCTGGAGACAAAAAAGCCTATATGACATCAAGAGGCTCTTTGCTATCCCCTGTTCAACTACTGCCTAATTCTGTTACATTTTATGGCTCTCAGGGCCATGCTCCTGGACACTGAGCACTGCCCACATGCTAAACACTGGTGACTCAGCGCCTCATTTCACTGTTGGAAAGGCTAAGTAATTTGGTGCTGAAACTACTCGTGTTGCAGGGTGATTGCAGACCTACACCAGCAACTGGATCCTGCAAGAGGATGGGACCAAGACATGTGGATACTGGGCATGCTGGAATAAGAGCCAGCAGTGTGCCTCGATGTCCCAAGAAGGCCAACAGCATCCTGGCTTGTGTGAGAAACAGTGTGGCCAGCAGGAGTAGGGAAGTGATTGTTCCCCTTTACTCAACACTGGTGAGGCTGCACATGGAATTCTGTGCTCAATTTTGGGCACCTCAGTACAAGGACACTGAGGTGCTGGAGCATGTCCAGAGCAGGGCAACAAGCAGGTGAAGGGTCTGGAGAGCAAGTCTCGTGAAGAGGGAACTGAGGTTGTTTAACCTGGAGAAGAGGAGTCTGAGAGTAGATCTTATCACTCTCTACAATTACCTGACAGGAGGGGGTAGCGAGGTGGGTGTTGTTCTCTTCTCCCAAGTAACAAGTGATAGGACAAGAAGAAACGGCCTCACGTTGTGCCAGAGGAGGTTTAGATTGGATATTAGGAAAAATTTCTTCACTGAGAGGGTTGTCAGGCACTTGAACAGGCTGCCCCTGGATGGTATTTTAAAGGATGATGTGGTGTTTAGGGACATAGTTTAGTGCTGGACTTGGCAGTGTTAGGATAAGTGTTGGACCCACTGATCTTAAAGGTTTTTTTCAACCTAAATTATTCTATGATATCAATGTTGGATGGAGACAGAAAGTTCTATTACCAATTAAATTCCTACCTGTAGGTGTATTATTGCATTTCCACGGGGTGGATGGCTTCTACAGCTTCTATAGCTATGGAATTGTGCAAGGCTGGTTTTGTAATAAGGGATCCTTTTTCTCCCTCATTAATGTCTGTTTAAAAGACTAAGCTATCAGAATGTGGAGGGAATTTCCCTTTAAACTGGGACTGAGCAGTAAAGAGGGACTGAAAAGGATTTGAATGCTGCAATGAACATTTCCTTCTATTTGTTACAGATTATAGGTAGGCATTTAATCAGACATAAGGACAAGGATAAAGAAACCACTGTTTGGGGAAATGAAGGATTAGGGCTTGTCTTGACCTCAACTTATGTTTAAAACTTCTTTCAACATTTATTACTTGTCTTAAAAACCAGGGTTAGGCTGTGCTAAGCACAGGACAAGAAAAGGAAAAAGAGGATGAGAGAGAAAAAGGAAGAAGAAGAAGATGACCTAAAACTCCCTGCCTGTATGAATTTACTTTCTGGAGATAAATGAGACCAAGTGTGGGACACATGCGGGTTCTCCATGCCTGTGTTGAGTTGAGATTTTGGTCCTGATCTATCTGCACTCAGGTCTTGACCTGGATTTTCAAAACTATTGATTGTTTCTGCATTTACATATCATAGATTCAGAGAATCATTCAGTGTCGAGGGGGCCCAAATCTGAAAACTGGGCCACAAATGTGCTGTTGCTGGAGATACATGAGAAAGGAATGACATTAAAACCAGGTTTTAAATGTCTTGAACAAACAAAGAAGTTACCATTTCATGGGAGAGATATATACTTGTAATGGGAAATTATACATAGCTCTTCTGAATCTCCCTGAGCTGTTTTGTGTGCTGTGCAATGCGGAATGTGACTGAGGACATCAGCAACAGAGGAAGGTCCTGTGTCCTGTGTCCTGTCCTGGCTGCTTGCTCTTCTCAGCCATCCAGAAGAAAAAATTATAATTTTGTAGAGAGTAGAGAAAAAGTAAATAACTAAAAAAATCTCAGATGAGAAACAAATCAATTGTTGACTTGTGCCAAAAATACTTGCATTTATTCATGGTTAACACAAAAGACCATGACATGCTGGGTCATGCATATGGCACACACAGTGCCTAGTGTCATGTAAATGAACGAGCAACAATACTCAAAAGTCCTTTTGCCAGTGTATTAAGGGAGTATTGCTTGAGGTATAAATCACTGCAAAAGGTAACAAAATTTGCAAGCTAACACACTGAACAGGTGTGTCTTTTCTACTACTAAGTCAAAGGCAGTGACAAGCCACAGTAATCAAATATGAAGATCATATTTCAAGTGAGGACAGAGGTAAGAAGTAGAAAAAAATATAAAAATAGCAAGCAGTGTAGCCTGGAGAGAAGCAGAAAGGATTGAGTCACATTTCTTGTGCCAGTCACTTCAGCACATCATGTGTTGTGAAGGAACCAGGGACACATCCCATCAAAAGTCATTAAAATAACAATAAGACCATAACATAAGAGGAAAGGGAATCCAGAGCACAGAGCAGGGGGGTGATGGTAACTGTGATAATTTCCAACAGAGAGGAATTCAACCAGTTTATAAATAGAAGTTGTCAGGCAAAACAGAAAGTCCTGGAGACAGGCAGGTGGCTGAAGCAGATTTTTGTTCAAAGTGCTAAGGTGGAGAAAAATTACCATCTTCATCCAGCATTTCTGCTTCTTGAGAGAAGAAGCCAGAGAAGCACAGGAAAATGTCTTCCCTGTGAGCATCCCCTTTCATGGGAAAACGAAGATAATGTGCAAAATGAACTGTTACCTATTCTCACAAGTGTGCTCCTTGCTGCCACAGTTTGAGAGGTTTGTTTTCTTTTTCCTTCCTTTTCTCCAAGGCTCTGAAACACTCATCTGCCTCTGTACCAATGCTTCCAGCCAGTTGCCTCTGGCAAGGAAGGAAGGGATCTTTTCCTAAAGTATACCAATGCTTCCAGCCAGTTGCCTCTGGCAAAGGAAGGGATCTTTTCCTAAAGTGAGTAGATTATGTCAGAAATGGGAATAGGCAAAACCAAGCCAACATCATCCAGAGTGATCCATCAGTCATTCCCAAGGGGCTCTCAGCAAACAGCCTTGATGTATTCTCAGTACAGGAATTTACTGGCAGTGTAACCAAATAAAGCTCAATGCATGGCAAGAACAAAGCATTTTCAATTATGACATGCTACACACAACCCAATAAACAAGTCATCAAAGCACATGCTTTTCCAGGTAATTCATTTTCAACAGACTGGGCATAGACTTTTGTGTCAAAAATACTTCTGCTGTGGTTAGATTGGGAAATAAACATCACACCTAAGTTTGGATGGCAACAGTGCGTGTATCTCCATCTGAGCTCATCCTAAAATACTGTCACTGTTAATTGGAAAGAAAAATTTGTCAAATTCAAGCATGATTTATGTAGTGCATTTTAAATACCAGATGCCTGGTTGTAACCACTATTAAGCAAAGCCAGATGAATGTCCCTGACATAGTCTTTTCTGCCTTCAATCACATGAATTCCACCAAAGGAGCAGTTCACACTAAGATACCTTGGCTCATGTAGATTCCCAGTACTGCCCAGTAATAGTGACCCTCTGCCTCATGTGGGAATGTTGGTTTATCTTAACCTTCAGTGTTTGACCATCATCTGGAACAACCTCACTGATCTGCTACAGCTAGTAGTGTCTGATTTTTTACTGGGAAGTGCCAAGAGTAACATCTACTGGGAGGATCATGGCTAGCAACAGACCTGTGCCTGTGGGGAAGCTGATCTCTTCTGAACTTTGTTCTAGTACCTTTGTATCTTCAGGAATG
>NW_009951948.1:942986-1016635 GCF_000747805.2 Chaetura pelagica | reverse complement strand
AGGAATGCCTGAGCACTCGCCATTTCACTTCCTAACAGTGGTAAGGACTGCAAGAGCTGTAATTTGCAGAGTACATTACAACATATTGCTAGGATGACAGGCAGTGGAGTATTTTCTCACTCTGCTGGAACGGTTGTTAACATTAGTATATCAACCTGTAAAGATCTGAAGCATAGATAAAGTTCCTCCAAAGCCTTTGATTTTCAGTAACACACTCTGGTATAGTCTGGCATTTAGATGACCAACTTCTACTTGGTTTCTGCTGTAGACCTATCCTGCTTTCCTTGGGGTTTGTCCTGAAGATTCTTGCTATGACTTTGTGTTATATTTCCACAGAATTTGTTCATTTTGCAAGTTCATGTCTATTCAAGAGGGGTTTGAAAGACATACAGTAGACTTGAAATAAGAGTCTGGGGAGGATGTTCCTGATTAATTTCCATCCTTGGAGCTCCTCAGGAATGATAGTTTCCACCATTGGGAAACTCTAGAATTTCTGACCTTTCATTCCAAACTGGAAGTAAAACGAACAAACAAAAAGGAAATCTGAAATTTTATACCAATACAGACACTTATGCCAGGAATTAAGGAGGAAACTTTGAATTCCACTAGGCACATATTTTTCAAGTGAAAGTTGTTAGGATATTTTCAAGTCTGACTTTCTTCACCAAATTTACTCAACAGGATACAGGCTTGAGATAAATGAATTTGCCAGCATGCTCTTCTGTGAATTTTGCTAATTTTACTCAGCAGCTTATCCTCAGACAGCTCAGGGGTAGCTGTTAGAAACAGCAGTGTATATATTATGACCATATTTCCAATTTCAAAGGAAGTTTTAGTTTATTTGCTTCTGTGAGGCCTGTTTGGCAAATTGCTTCAGTCATAAGTTACAATGTAAAAGATGGAACAACCTGCTGTGTTTGTGCAATTCAAAAGAAATGATCAGTCTTTAAAAATCATGTTGTAATGTCAGTTACAACATTATGTGCACATTCAGGTGATGAGCTTTTTCCCTGTGTTTCTTCTTATGTTAATGAAGTGTCTTTGTTCTTGTTACTGCATTTTTTATGGCAAATGCAGGAAATCCTAGATGTATCTCTGGTGTGAAACAATGCACATAATAAAAGGACAGATTTGATTAAGATTTTCTCCAGCTGATCCAAAGTATGGATATAAAGCATCAGAAAGAGCACAAGGGGATACAAAGGGATTTAGTCCTGTGCATACACTAGATAAAGCAATATAAGTGTGGATATTTGCATGCTCAGGATACAGAAGGGAGGGGATTTTTTATTGTGGGCACTTGAGCATCAAGTTCTTCAGTACCTTCTGGGTCCTCAGCAGAACACTGATGAGCAAGTCAGTCTCCTGGGGACTGTGCAGCCACCAACTCACTTCATTTCTGTCCTGGCCTTCCAATGTTTTCTCTGTGAGCAACAGCTCCACCTCAGTGTAAGCTCTGCTCAGGCCAGAGCTGGACCATCATCCTCCTCCTACATCAGTCTGTGGAGGGATCTCACTAGTAAAATACCTTCATCCTCACAGAATCATCACATTTAGGAAAGATGTCTAAGATCACCATGTCCAACTGTCAACTCCTGCCCCACCCCCACACACCCCCCCCACACACCCAAAAAAGAAAACACAAAAAAACCTCACAACCCACCATCCACTAGAGCATGTCCTGAAGTGCCTCATCTGATAGGTTTTTAAATACTTCCTAGGGATGGTGACTCTACCACCTCCTTGGGCAACCTGTTCCAGTGCCAGACCACACTTTCAGTAAAGCCTTCCTTCCTTCCTTCCTTCCTTCCTTCCTTCCTTCCTTCCTTCCTTCCTTCCTTCCTTCCTTCCTTCCTTCCTTCCTTCCTTCCTTCCTTCCTTCCTTCCTTCCTTCCTTCCTTCCTTCCTTCCTTCCTTCCTTCCTTCCTTCCTTCCTTCCTTCCTTCCTTCCTTCCTTCCTTCCTTCCTTCCTTCCTTCCTTCCTTCCTTCCTTCCTTCCTTCCTTTACTCAGGAGACAAACCCTGTGACATCTATAATTGAAATGCATAATTCTAATACCTTATAGCTCGTATCTTTCACGTTTCTCAAAACATTTCAGCAATGTCTGGAAGTTGGCATCTCATTCTTTTGAGGCAGATGTGTCTGAGGTAGAAGGGGAAAATAAGGCCTTAGGGCAGTACCTGTGTCAGGCTGTAGACATCTAAAAGTCTGCATGCTTAGTTTTAACTGGTTGCACATGCCTTCTCTATAGCTGTGGGTCACCCAACAGAAAAATTCTTAACCAAGACTGGGATAGGAATACAGCAGAGTAGAACAGAACAGAACAGAATAGAATCTCAGTTGGAAGAGACCTACAACAACCATCTAGACCAACTGCCTGGCCACTTCAGGGCTGACCATGTTGAAGAATGTTTTAAAGGGCATTGTCCAAATATGTCTTAAACAATGACAGACCTGGGGCATCGACCACCTCTCTAGGAAGCCTGTTCTAGTGTTTGACCTCCCTCTCACTAAATAAGTGCTTCCTGATACCCAGACTAAACCTCCCCTGGGACAGATTTGAACCCTTCCCACATGTCCCATCACTAGGTAGCAGGGGTAGAGCTCAGCATCTCCCTCTCCTGTTCCCCTCCTCAGAAGTTGCAGAGAGCAATGAGGACACCCCTCAGCCTTCTCTTCTCCAGACTAGACAAACCTGAAGTCCATAGCCACTCCTCACATGACACTCCTTCCAGCCTTTTCACCAGTTTTGTTGCTCTCCTCTGGATGCATTCAAGGACCTTCACATCCTTCTTAAATTGTATGGCCCAGAACTGCACGCAGTGCTCAAGTTGAGGCCTCACTAATGCTGAATACAGCAGGATAATCACCCCTTTAGACATCTCCATTTGATCTAGTGAGCCGAGGTTTCCTTCCCTGTCAGTAGGGAGAAGTTGACTATGATTCACTGTCCATGACAGGATGAGATGAACTGCACCTATTCCTCTTCATTGATCATAAAGGTAATTTAGTGATGACTGGCTTGGCAGCCGATGTCTGTGTTTTAGAAGCTGATGTTCAGTGAGTTGCTTTTAATCCATTGTGATAAATGTCAGTGTTCTGTGGGATTACTTTTGATAGACCACCAAGACTACCTGCTGCTCTGTGATGTACATCATGTTCAGACTGAGCTCCAAGGTACAAATGAGACTGTTTGCTGTTTTTTCATCCCGGGTGTAACTTGTAGTTCTTATCTTGTGGATTCAACAAACTTTGTTACTAGAAAAAGTTGTACAAAGTAGTTGACTGCAAAGGCTATTTGTCAGCCAGAACTTGTCTGAGAGGGTGAGAAAACAAGATGAAGGGGCCATTTTTGTGGTCCTGACATTAGTCAGCATCATAGAGAATTTTAGAAGCAATTAACTTTGACTGAGTATAAACAACAGGAAAAAAGAAGAATTGGACATGAAATTGCTTTGTAGACTGAAAGCCATGTCCTTCCCACCCACCACGTTCTCATGCACGTCTCTGAAGAGACTGAGGTTTTTCCAGCTGTGGGCTATTGACAATTCCAGGTAAGAAATATCGTGTTCTGAATTACCACAGAATATCAGGTTTACTCAGTGTTAGCTGTTTCACCAGAACCTGCCTTTGGTTCTGCTGGATGTTTTGGAAAACAGCATCTGTATTATCATTTCTTCCTGATTTAAAAAAGACATCCAAGACATAATTTTAATGGAGTGGGATGATGGGTATGTTTAAAGAATCATATCCATTTGTCTGAACTAATTATTGAGATAAGAAGTTATGATATAATCAACCAAGAAGGATGAAATCATCCTGAGAAGCAAATGCTATGATCAGAAATCAAGGCATTCATTTGTCTACATGCCATAGGAGAAAGATAAAGGAGAAACAATTTATTGATAATAATTTCAGTTTTTGCCTGTTTCTTTCAAATAATAAGGACTCAATTTCTTAAGTCTTACACAGACTTCAGCTTTGCAGGCAAGGCCAGTAAAAATAAAGCAGTAAACTGAAACATAAAGTAGGAACAGGTTTGTTTTTCTACAGCATTTTTGTGACAGGCAGAATCAGCTCTACCCAAGCCATGCTGGGCTTAAAATGATGTCCATTTTCAGGAGAACTTCGTATAAACACATTTTCTGGGTGTTCCAATGTCTTCTTTTTTCTGAAGTTAAGATGATTGAACTCATGGCTGAAGAAGAAAACAAGCAAACACACAAACAAAACAAAAAATAGTGAGAGGGATAAAAAGTCCAGAGGAAAAGGATATGCCCACAGAAATGAAAGAATGTCCTTGGAGATTTCCAGCACTCAGCTCTTAGACTCTTAGAATTCTGATCTAAGTTTGAAGTTACCCATGCTTTCCAGTGAGAATCCGGACTAGATGACCTCCATCTTTTCCAGCCCAAAAGTACCCAAATCAAGAGACTAGATAAAGCTGTTGAGATGTTAGAAATCACAGTAAGAAAGAATAAACCTGCTATGACACAGTCTAAGAAACAGAGAGAGAAAAGCTAAAAAAATCCCCAACCCTACAAACCTACCACATTTCTTTCAAATTCTTTAATTGCCATGGTACCTAAGTCCATAATAATAACTGAAATAAGTTTTCTCTTCTTGTACCATGTCTTACTGCTATGGTAGAGAACAAGTTTTCCTTTTTGCAGTTCTACGGTTTCAGTTTTTTCCTTGTAATTTGTGTCCCACAGTTCTACATTTTAATAGTGATTTTTCACTACCGAAAGTAAAAACACTACAAGAAGTTGCATCTCTTACCACATTCTCCAATCACTGAGTTTCACGGATTTGAATCCTTAATGTAACACTTCTATGGAGTGACATTCTCCTATACACTCAGGACCAAATTATCAAGGATATTTCACAAGTTTGGGTTGGAAGGGACCTTCAAGATCATCTACTTCCAACACCTCTGCATGGGTAGGGATCCCTCCCACTAGACCAAATTGCTCAAAGCCCCATCCAACCTGACCTTGAACACATTTGGTGCCCATCTGCCCCTCCAGGCAAGGCAGGCTGCCATGTAGGTGTTGCCAACTCTTCTACAGTTCAACCTGCCACCCTGAACTCTAAGTCATTATGTTTCTCTGCCACTGAGCTTTCACAAATCCCCAACAGTGCCTTACTACAGTAACCTACATAGGGTTAAAGGCCCACAAAGCTGCAGGTAAGAGCCTCACATTGTGTGTTCACTTTGAACAGAGAACTTCAGAAAATCCTACTGGCACCTTCCACTTGCTGTTGAGCCACCAGAGAAGAAAAGAGAGAAGAAAGCTCCCTCCAAAGAGTACCAAACACTGGATTCTATAAATATGGTGGGGTGGAGGAATATGAACAGAAAGAAGTGAGAGGGGGACACCGAGAATATCACAGAAAGGAGATGGGATACCTGAATAGGTGACCTGCAGGGAAATAGATGATAAAGTCCTGACTGGGACCTGTCTGTGGCTCCTCAGCCAGCTATATTAATAAATCCCCATCCCTTTAAGGACAGATTTAGCTTCAAGGCTCAAACTTTCTAGTAGACAGTGAAGTGAACAAAGCTGAGTAGGGTAACATTTGAACATCTTCCGTGGCTCGTACAACCTCCAGCCAGACTGCCCCTGACCTGGAGATGGAGGGAGCAGGTCACTGGGGGCTCTATGGGCAGTGCAGGATTGAGGAGCCCTCCGAAATACCCGTGCACCAGATCTCCACGGCCGAGGTGCCAGCAGATGGCACTGAGGAATGCACAGAGCAGTCCTGGGGCTGCCGAGGCTGGGGAGAAGCTGTTGCCCTGAGAACGGCTCCTGTGCGGAGCCACTCCTGAAACACGGCCAGAGGACAGACAGGCAGGTTTCATTTCAAACTTCATTTTTTATGGATATGTATTTATAAATGTAATTCCACAGCTGTGAGAATGAAGGCATGATTTCCTTCAACACAGTGGGAAAAAAAGAAAAGCAAATTCAGGTGGATCAGGGCATCTCCATCACGTTCCAAGACTTCTGTGTGCATGAGATGGAAAGAGATGGAAGCCCTACTGAGCACACGTGTCCTACTCGTATCCAACATGCAAAAGAGTGCAAACCTGGCTAGAGAGGTCCTAATGAGGAGTAGCTGAACTCCTGTTTTCCAGGAAAGAAAAACATTATTAAACACTTTGGTTTTTCAAAGTCAGAAAGTTATTACTTAATTTTATTTTCCATGGAGGTAAGTTGAAGGAAGGAAGCACAAGTCACAAAACTCCAAGTGGAACCAAGTTTTGCTGGCACAGAGAGAGGCAGCTCACCCAAGTCACCAGGGGCACAGGTGGGACTGGACAGTGGGCCTCCCACATCCACATCTCACCTGTCCTGTCTTCCTGTGCCTCTCATTTAGCAGGTCTCCTCCTTGGATCAAACACATTGTAACAGGATATCAGCTCCTAGAGCATGTTTCACCTGCCAAATAATTCATTCAGAATTCTGTGTGAGTTATAAATAAGAAAATATGTGTGTTATGCCTCTGTACCAAGAAGGAGAGCTGCTTGTTCAGGCTTGCTTTCACAGCCCACATTTTCCAGACATGCACTTTTTCCTTTTTCCTAGGATGACCACTCTCTTTCTCTCTGCTTCTTTCTTATTTCATCACCTTTCACTTAAACTTTCACTGATTTTCTTCCTTCTACTCACAAACAACAACGGGTTCTAATTGACAAGAAGGTGAATATGAGCCAGCAGTGTGCCCAGGTGGCCAAGAAAGCCAATGGCATCCTGGCTTGTATTAGAAATAGTGTGACCAGCAGAAGTAGAGAGGTGATTGTCCCCCTGTACTCAGCCCTGGTGAGGCCACACCTGGAGTACTGGGTCCAGTTTTGGGCACCTCAATTCAAGAGAGATATCGAGGTGCTGGAGTGAGTACAGGAGGGCAATGAAGCTGGTGAGGGCCTAGAGAATAAATCTTATGAAGAACTATTGAAGGAGCTGGGAATATTTAGTTTGAGGAAGAGGAGGCTGAGGGGAGACCTCATCAGTCTCTACAACTACCTGAAAGGTCGCCGTAGAGAGGTTGGTCTCTTCTCGCAGGTAATTGGCGACAGAACAAGAGGGAAGGGCTTCAAGCTGCAACAGGGGAGGTTTAGACAGGACATTAGGAGCAATTTGTTCACAGAAAGAGTGGTCAGACACTGGAATAGGCTTCCCAGGGAGGTGGTGGAGTCACCATCCCTGGGGTGTTTAAGGGTGGTTTGGATGTGGTGTTGGTGGATCAAATTAGGGGAAAACTTTGCAGAGTAAGGATGATGGTTGGACTCGATGATCCCAAGGGTCTTTTCCAACTTGAATAGTTCTGTGATTCTATGAAAAAAAGTAGGTAGATATTTTTAATAGCTGATTTTTCTTTTTTAACTGAAGAACACAACACTGCAAGGTTAGAGGAAAAATGTAAATTTCACAAATTTCAGTGTTTCAGTGAATGCCAGATACTACTGACTGAAAGCAATTAAGATGTAAGAAACTCAGTGCAGTGAAGGAGGTTTTATTGACATTGTCCCCACTGAATTCTTAATGATGGAAAATTCTGAGCTCTTGTGCCTGTGGTGACACGTGAGGGATTAAGTTGGTCTTCCTTGTTATTTTATAATGTCATGTACAGTGGATGTTGCACAACACACACAGAAGTACAGTTTTATTTAGATATAGACTCTGAGCTTCATGCAATTTCTGATCCCAGAGGCATGGCCCATGCAATGTGCATTTGCAGGGAAGGACCACAGCCTTCTCCTTTTTCCATGAGCTCATGTGGCAAGGGCACAAGGATATCAGCATTGTAAACCAGTAAATATCACTCCTATCTTCAAGAAGGGCTTGAAGGAGGACTCAGAGAACTACAGTTCAGCCAAACTCACCTCGATCCCTGGGAAGGTGATGGAGCAGATAATCCTGAAAACCATTTCCCAGAACATGAACATATCTTGGAGAATCTTCTTGATGAAAAGATTAAAAGCTAGATCCAATTTATGTGAGCTATTTCAGCCAGCTGCCACAGGATGAAATTGCACCCATGTGGATTATATCAGGTCCAAGAGAAATCTGGGTTGAGTAGTTCAGTGGTATCTCTGGAAATTTATATTGTTACCTGGACCCTGGCTTAAGTCTTAGGGGAGCCAGCAACTCAAGTGGATCATCTCTGAGTGTCTCTATAGGATGCTTTAGAAAAGAGACATACGGTATCACTGAGTAGTAGTGAAAGGTTTTGGTGTCCAAGTGCCTAATGTCAAGATTTGGAAGCTGCACTGCTGTGCTCATCCAGGAACAGAACTTTTGGTGCCAAGGGTGTCTGTGCCTTAGGGGATGCACCCAGCACAGAGCCATGTTTGACATGGAAGGAACTAGCAGTGCTTATTGGATTTTCTTGGCCAGTCTGGATGCTGGGATTTCTCTTGGGGGTACTGAGTGAAAGAAGCCTCTGACTGGGAACCAGAGGAAGTGATCTGAGCCTGGATGCCCTCTGGAGCAGTGGATGATCCTTCCTTGCCTGCTTAGGGCTCAAAGAGCAGAGTCTGCCCTGGAGCCATAATCAGGGAGCCCAAAGCAGGCCCTGAGGGACATAGACTTTAGACCCAGAAACTTAGTGAAACTGAAAATGATTTTGGACAAAAGCTGACACTTGCAGTTTTCCATGTGCCAATTAACAGAGGGAGCCCTTTTCCCTGTGGATTGCAGATATGGATCACTTACCTGCAGAACTTCATTAATTAAGTACTTCAAGATAACAAAACAAACAAACAAACAGAAAAGATTTTAAAATTAAGTGAAAGGTTCAGAGGTGAAAAGCCCCAGCAAGCACTGTCAGGATGAAACTCCCTGAAGTACCAGAAGCATTTGCAAGTCAGTGAGGAAGATTTATACTGGGGCCTCTCCCCTGCTCTTGTGTCACTGGGAACGTACTGCAGTTTGAATCCTAACATGCTTGTTCTCAAAGCTTATGATTTAGAGGAAGTCTGTGTTATCATTGGGTTTGCTCCAGCAAGGCACTGCAACCAAGGATGAAAAAGGTATAAGCAAATGGTGGATATTCAGCAGGGTGTTACTGAAAGAGAAATCATCCTTATGTGCTCAGAATCTAAGTAAGATCTGGAAAAGTGCTGTGCTGGGACGACCTGGGGAAGTTGCAAAGATTCCCTGGCATATTTCAGTTCTGTTGAAGAAATTATTTCTAAGGCTGCCTTTCCAGCTTTGCAAGAGGTTCATGATGGCAGGAGTAATTGGTGAGAAAATACTGGGTTCTGGGAGACTCGGCTCCATTCTGGCTGGTGTTCAGGGAGGACTCCATCTATCCATCACCACTGATCCCCAGGCTCATGTATTCCTGATCCTCACAACTCTACCCTCAGCTCCTGCCTGCTCTGCCCCTCTCTCCAGCAGCTCCAGGACATTTCAGGACTGTTCACAGCTCAGGAGATGTTGTGGGACTTGCAGAGGGTAGGGGGAGGCAATAGGGCTTTGCACATTCCAGAATACATTTGTATGCAATTATACATATTTTCTTTTATCATTAGTGTTTAATTAAAGCTGTCTGGTTTAGTTGTCAATGCAGAGAGTCTCTCTCCTTATTCTCTCTCTCCTTCCCTACCTGGGTGGGAGGGGAGGGAATCGAGAGCGTTGCTGTTGCTGATTCAATTGTCGATCCCAAGTCAAACCATGACAAGGTGCAAACCTACCCAGGCTACAGGACAACGTGCCTTCTCTTATTATTAAAATATTTCTCAACACTGAATCAGTAGTAATTAGATTCAATTCCACACTGCAGTTTTTGGAGTCACCCTCAGACAGATGTAATAACCTAAATCAAATTAATTATGATCCTTCTCCTAGAGACAGACTGTCTCTTTTAATGAGAAAGACCTGTACAACTTTTTATATAACAACCAATTCTTGGCCAGCTAGACAAAAGCAGCTTTTAGAGGCTGACACCAGCACAGTCCTTGGCAGAGACAGCTGGAAGCAGCTGGAGATACCTGAGGTCTGGTATCCAACACCTGAGATATGGCTGTATGGAGATGTACTACTCCCCTGTTTGAAGAACACTTCAATGGAAATGCTTTCAGGCTTTCTTATTCAGTAGACACCAACCCAATAATATCAAGTTCCATAATATCAAGTGACATTACAAATCCACTTGAAGCCTTACTTTAGACCATCATTCCTGTAAATAGGGCAATCATTACTCAAACACCCTTCTTACCTGACAAAAGCACTCTGATTACCAGAGGAAGGTACTTATTCTTAGATACTCTATATGCCATTTCTCATTTCTCAGTTGAAAGAGTTTCTTATACATATGTAAATAATCACTTAACCTGTTACACCATTGTTTTAATTAGACAAAGAGAACAAAGAAAACCCTAGAACCATGTCATACAAATTACATATAGTTTGTTGCCAGATTAGGTAAAGCAGAATAAAAAAAAAAGGAATTGTGTATAGGGGACATTCCTTCTTGCTCAGGACCTCTCTGGCCAAGCCTCCAACCACAGCATTAGGCTGATTCCTATGTAACATACTTAATGATCCTTCAGTCTTCAGATCCAAGCTTCTCTATTTACTGTGTTTTCCTTTCAATCTAAAATACTGTTAATATCTACTTGGTAATTTTTTAATACCTTGATATGCATGAATCCTAAATAAAGTGATTTCTGTTTACTGTTTAGGTCCTTTATTGAGAAACTTTGCACTGTGATTCTTTGTCACTTGTTAACTGCAATATCACACTTTTTGTTTTGCATTATCTCACACTTATTTGCTTACAGTATCCCAGCAACAAGAATCCAGGGTTTGGCTGGATTTACATAATTTTCTACTGGCATGAGGAGAGTAAAAACCACAGAGAGACAAGGTAATATATCGCTTGCTCACTTAAGCACTGTGTAGTCTGCATACACAAATGGCACTATTTTAGCTATATTCAAACTCAGAGAAGTGGCTTTTCTTAAGAAGCAAAAAAGACATTTGCTTTTGACTCAGAAACTGGGCAAAAGGAAAAACTCAGGTTTCATTTTCAACTACAGAAAATAAACAGGATTTCTACTGCAGTCTGCCTGAAGCATTGAGTCCAGGGAACACATTACAGAGAAAGATGCATTTACGTTGTTTCCCCCTCCCTGTCACAGGCCCTGCTGTGTCTTAGGGACTGCGCTACTCCTATTTACCCCCATGGCATTTGTGAAATATCATTCATATATCACACTGAGAGTCTGGGTGTTGAGCTCAGGACTAGGGCTTCAGAGATAGAATAAGAGTCTCGAGTCCTGGTGTTGGGATGCTGCATGGCGCCAGTTCCCTTTGTGGATCTTGCTCTCTCATTTTTAAGACTCTTCTATTGTGGGTGACTACCAGGGCTTGCTTGGTGCAGTATCCCAATTTTTCCTTAAAAATCCATTTTATCTAGCCCTTTAAACCTGTATTGATATGTAGCAGCATCCTTTTAATATCCACTTTAAGTTTCTTTTTAGAAACCACAGCATCCATTTTCAACCTGTATATTAATTTATTCTATTAGTAGAAATTAGTTTCTCTCACACATTTCCTCTCTTCTAACCTCTGCAATATTCTGATGCTGCATTGACACAGATAAAAATCTGCAGTGCTCTGTAGAAAACATGGGAGAATATTAATAATATTTTAAAAAGAGAATGCATTGAAATAGAAATAAACTGTTCAAAAAGTTTCACTGGCTATAGTTAGTTGAGGTACAACCTCACACAGTGGAATGTTGGTGTAGGTCTACTGACTTTGCGGAGTTATGTTACAGAAAAAAAAAAAAAATTAATGGAATTTTAAATGGATAAAACAGTTTTCTATCAAACGGGTTCTGATCTGTAATTACTCTCCTCTAAGTCCTTCATTTCTTTTCATTCACTGCTTTTTAGTTGGCTGAATCACTGGTTTTTATTGCACAAGAAGAGGGATCATTAAACAATTTATAACAATCAATACTCTGTCTCTCCTGTCACAAGTAATCCACTATTAACAGAAGTGGGAGGCTGAGTTTGCAGAGACAGTCTTTGGGGGGTACGTCAATGTCACACTTCTTCTGTCTGAACCACAAAGTTCACTTACTAATTGCCATTGGATATGAGGTCAAGATAATACAGAATTTAGATGACATGCAAATAGGCCACAGGTCTGCTCTTTACTCTGGTTTTGAGGTTTCCCTGTTCTCATTGAATCCTTACAGGAGCTTTTTTACAGTCATCGCCTCTGCTAAGATTCTGCATATAATAGTCTGTAAGGGCTCTGCATACACATTGGTGTATGGTAAAAAAATCTACAAGTGCCCTGATACAATAAGCTATCTGGCACAGTTCAGTGTGTTACACACATCTGTTCTTTATGATCTTATACTCTCCAAGCATCTTTCAACTGAAAAGTTTTAATAACAGCTTTATAGATCCACTGAGATTAGTGATAGGGAAAAAACCCACAACATTTTCTTTGACCATTTTCTTCTTTCTCCTGGGCTGGCTGCAGTACATGCCTACCAAACTTGGACAACAAAATGGCTGGACCTGCCTGGCTCCACCTTTCCCCAAGCAACACAGCTCAGCTGGTCACACCAGGCTTATTAGTAAGGTGACTTTTGCAATTAGCCTACAAGGACCCTGAGGTTTCCCTCGTGATCCAAGATGGAATACTTGGATCCATTCAGAGTCAGTGATGCAGAAACATGAAAAAGGTCTTGAAATACACATTAGGTTACTGCCAGGGAGAAAGGAGTAATCCCCATTTCTTCCCCTTCATGGGCAAGATAAGAAGTAATGAAATAAACATGGAAGAAGGTACAAGTTGGAGACCAGATGCTGAGTCAAACTGGAGAGGTTTGGGAAAACCACAGTCTCTGCTGTTCTCAATCATCCAATCCAAACTAGAGGGGTAACTTAAAAACACCCAAAACCTCTGTTTGTACATATCCAATAGAGATATTTGTACTTTGTGGTTATCAAACAGAAAGTCTCTGCTTTCAGGAAACTGAGCTCAGCCCCTAATGACTTGAAGTAAATGATATTTGATCAGCTGTTGGAGAAGTTCCTTCTATTGCTACTTTTCAAGGTAAGTGGAAGTCTCACAAGATGCCTTTAAATTCTCACATGCAGCATTTTTTCCCTTGTAAACTAAATAGAAAATGATGGGTACCTCTCTGAGAATTGGTATAGGACTTATCTCAGTCCTTTGTCTCTGTTAGATTTAAACCCTCTCCTTGAATTTGAAAACTGAGATGAAGAACAAGCCTTTGCTATCTAGTCGATGTCAGGCTGCCAGAGTCACTAGATCAGCTGCTTTTGTTGCTGTAGTGCTGTACAAGGCTCCTGCACCTTCATCTGCATCCTGCTGATACTTTCAGGGGGAAGAGATTCTGTTGGCCTTTCTGAACAGGATCTCTTCCCTGCTACCTTCATGGAACTCGCATCCAGCTTCTGGGCTAGCATCATGATGAAATGGGCTTTTTTTCCAATCAAATACCTACATGCAGCACAGTTTAATTCCTCAGTTAGTTAACTTTAATAATAGTAATTAGCAAAATGGAAGAGCATACTTAATTTCTGAAGTCTCTGCAATTATTTTCCTGTTTTTTCCTGCTGATTGCTTGAAGAACAGAAATGCCATAAACCCCAGGCAGGAGTGCAAGAAGCTTCTGCATCAGAACAGTTAGGAAAATGCAGCAATGATAACACCATTTGAAGAAAAATAGATATCTCACATTCTCCAAGCAATTGATGTATAAATGCAGTGATTGGAGCAGGATAATGGTATTTTCACCTGGTCTGATATAGAGGTGAGATGGTGTCCTGGATGGGATGGATGACAGGCAATGTGTATATGCAATAATCAAAATTTATGGCATACCATGTTGGGGGGTTTTACTTATTCTGGATGAGAGGCATGAGTACAGTAAAAGTGTAGCAAAATTGGGAGTTAAGAACAGAAGTGCAGTTTGCATGCAAAAGGCATATTAGCAGTGAATTTTAGTACTACTAATTAAATCAAACAACAAAAGTTAACCACTAAAATGCTGGCAACTTACTTATTATGGAATTATCAAACACCATACTAGGCCTAAAATGGAAATTATCATCTTTAAAGGATCTTACAATCTTAAACTTAATAATGAAGATTACTTAATGTTAAGTTTGCTAATAAAGATAGTGAATGAGTGATACTTCTCACCCTTGTCAGGCCACAGCCAGGTGTCCTTGGTCGGACCACAACTCCTGAGAATCAGTCTCCCTGTCAGGCATCCCTACTAGAGGAAAGAAGGTCCAGTAACTTCCCAGGGAAAGTGTATGGAGATCTCTTCTGACAAAAAATGGGACCAGGCTTTTATACAATAAAGTGGATTTACTGTTGTCATTTAACCATAGCTCCAACATCTCTCATTGGACAATAAAAGGAAAATGGTGGAAAAAACCATAAGGGCCTTGTTCTCACCAAGCAAACTCTGTTATCTATTCATTATTACTTTATCTCCATTTTGGGCCTAGCTGTGGCTGGGCTGAGCTCTGTGTTCTTCAACACCAGAGAGCAGCTGGTGTTATGCACATCCACTTGGCCCTCTGTTTATACCTTTCAAGGTTGTTACCAGCTCAGAGTTTGCTAGGCCTTTTCCCTTCTCATGGGAACCTTTCACTGCAGGCCAGGGCCTGCAAAATGAGAGAAAAAATGCAGTTGAATCATAAAAGGGAACTGAGGCAGGCATATTGAGAGATGGAGCACCTTGCTAGAAATGGTTCCTCCTTTCTTCATGGTTGTTCCAAGCAGGGTCATGTCCTCACGCTGGCCAAGATGAACCAATACAACCCATGTGGGGAGACAGAGAGACCTGCAGTTGTGCTGGGTCTGGGTTGTGATCTCAGCAGTATCAAAGCAGAAAACAAACTCTGAGGCAGGAAAGACCTGAGTGTTTCCGGAGGTTGCCTTGCATAAAGATTTTCCATTCCCTCAGACAGGGGAGGTATGTGATAAGAAAAGAGAGAAGGGCACCTGGACCTGGAAGCTGTCCCTCAGCTGCTGGAGCAAGACTTCTGTCTAGGAGTTGACAGCAGGCAAAACTGCCTAATGAACAGCCTTTAAAGCTCTACAGGAAGCATGTAATCTGTTGTTCTGAGTGGCAGGTCCCAGTGATTATGCCTCTAATTTGCCTCATTACTGCTGAAGACTCTTCTCACCTCCTCAAGATGTCCAACACCAGGCAAGGCAGGGATGGCAATGTGACAGGTTTATTTCAGCCAAGCCAAAGGACAGGTAACTGTATTTTGAGTAGGGGAAAATATTTCAGAAGAGAAAGGCAGAATACAGAAACCCAACCTCAGATCCTACCTGTGCAGCGACTTTCCTTCCTGGTAGTCACTGAGGTGCCCTCAGGCTTGTCTCAGCTGATGGAGAGCAGGTATCACCAGGAGGTCAGGCATCACCACTCAGCTCCTGCATGCTGCTATTCTGTGTTGAACCCTAAAAGGCTTCCATCCAGGAGGTCTTAGCCATGACCAAACGTGTTCCCCATCCCTCGAGGGTAGCTGTGGCTGAGTATCTCCTTGGAGTTGGGACTGTCCAGCTTGGTGGAGACAAAACTTCAGGGATCTCATCCATGTGTATAAATAGCTGATAGAGAGGGAAGAAAAACAACAGAGCCAGCATCTTTTCGCTGGCACACAGTGACAGGACAAGGCACAAAGGGCACAATTTGAAATGCAGGAACCATTTCTTCATTTTTCAAGGTCTCCCAATTCCATGAACAGCACAGGGACTATTTGCATCTAAATCCCCATAAGAATAAATATGCTGAAAAAGATAACTCAAGGCCAGGACTACATACCTGCTCAGAAAACTCAAGATGAAGAAAAGCATCATTAAGGTCCCAGGAAGGGAGTTGTTAATCACAGCTGAAAGTCTGTTTCAAAGAGACCACAAACAGCTGCTTAATGAGGGCACACAGAGTCCACTGTGAACATTGTGAGATATGTGAGCAGGAAGGACACTGAGGTCCTTTCACACTCAACTGTTTCTCCTGTGCCTTGGAGCAACTCATCCATCCCTATGCAGGAATTAGAGAATTCTTCTGGAAAAAAACTATGTCCCATCAGCAAGTTTCTCATTCTCTTAAAAAATCAGTTTACAAAATATGAATAACAAAACAGCAAGTATGCTCCCTGAAATTATTGCCCACCCAGAAGTCCTGTCTGTGTCCCCTATGCCCATCTTAGGCAGGCAGATCACTGGGAATAGCCTTTTCCAACCTTAAAAATTCTCAACCCTTAAACAGTCTTGCAGATAAAAGTGTAACCATACAGACTTGATATATTTTTAATCTGGTTTCAGCAAGGTTAAAGCAGCCAGTTGCCACACAAGGGCATTAACACAATCCACCACCCTAACTGCGTCCTCTTCAGCGTGGATATAAGTCTTCTCTAAAGACAATATGATGGGTTATGGGAATATGTTATTTGAATATACATTATATTAAAGCAGTAACAAAGTATATTGCATTCACACACACACATCTAAAGATTCCTAAAATCCAAACACTTCCTACCTGTTCTATCAAAACATTAATTGAGAAAACTTATAAAACTTCTGCCAACTGTAAGCCTGGGAATTAAAATTTATATCTTATTGCATACCAAAAATCTGTGGTCTGTATCAATATTGCTTTTATGGTGCAAGTTTCTCTTCTCCTTGATAACCTCTCTGTGTTCCACACTTTCTGCCCTATCTTGCTTTCTCTTTCCTCAGGCTATATCCTGTGATCTCTGACCTTCCTCTGAGCTTACGTAGATATATGGAATGGAATATCTTTGGCCAATTTTGCTGTCCATCTAACTCAGCCTCCTACGGGGGGGGTCACAGATCTCCCCATAGTGTCTGAGCCGGCAGAGTGCAGGTGCGGCCTTGAAGCCTCAGTAGTTAGAAAAACATTCCAGTGTCTTATCAGCCTAGCAGAACACACTGTTGCTAGCTACAAGAAAGCTTACTGAAGGAAAAAAAAAAATCAGTAAAAAGAAAAATTGGCTTTATCCTGGCTCAAAACAGGACACAACTGTAAGCCTGGGAATTAAAATTTATATCTTATTGCATACCAAAAATCTGTGGTCTGTATCAATATTGCTTTTATGGTGCAAGTTTCTCTTCTCCTTGATAACCTCTCTGTGTTCCACACTTTCTGCCCTATCTTGCTTTCTCTTTCCTCAGGCTATATCTGCTTCTGCACCTTTCTCTCCATCCTAAATCTGTGTTTCCACTTGAGAGGTACCAACCACATTTCCTTCAGAGATGGTCTAATACACAGCTAATCAAACTGTGATAACTTTCCTAACAGGCTCTGTTATTTGCCTGTTAAGCTTCATTCTTCTATTGTGGATCTGAGGAAGCTCTTGTGTGCCCACAAACATGCCTAAATTTCAGTTTTGTGCTGGTTGATCTAAAAACTGTCTTAACTTGCAAACTTTGTCTTGAGTTAATAGTTTTTATATGCTTTATTATTAAAAGAAATACTTACATGGGGATTTGCTTTGAGATGCCAGAATGACTGAGCTCAGTGCTGTGGTTGTTCTGCAGTGCAGGGAGTGACACATTTGCATCACCTACATCCTCGTTAGGCTGGGTGGATTTAGAGGTCCCTGCAGGCAGCAAACTGCACTGGTATATCAGCTTTTCTGCTAAAAGACTTACTCAAAAAACAGAACTGCATGTAAAAATATATTACTTATTTGACAAACAGGAAATAAGGAAAAAGGAACTCAGAGTAGGTGACTTAAATTTTGCCCTTTAATAAAGCCACTCACTTTATGCTTTGCCAGTGGGTTCATGGGAAGCCAATATAGAAACTTTCAGGCAGTCACGATGAGATGAGAGGCTTCTGGCATGAGTCTGCAGCACTTCAGACAGCTGTAAGAGGTGGTCAGTGAAAGAACAGCACAGACTACACATAAAAATTGACATCTCTATAAAAATGTCATAAAAATGATAGATGTGGTTGAAAATTACAAATGACATGCTAGAACCTTCTCCACCTTCTTCATTTTGTCATACTCTCCATTTTTACTCATTTTCAAACTGAAATGCTACTCATTCTTTTGCCACTACTGAGACATGATATAATTAGAAATTCCATCTACTCCTTCCCAGTTTTTTGCAATAAAAGTGTTGAAATCAGCAAAATAGGAAGGCAGTAGGTCTGTCTATTGGCCCAGCCTTGCTTTTCTCAACTCTCTGGTTGTTATTCCCCAGCAGCATCTCATAACTATGATGGTTTGATTGCTAGGTCTATTAAAATGGCTTGCTCTGGTCCCTGCTGCAAACCAACTGGAACTCAGGACATTTCTCTCTCCCACCACTCTGAATTGTCCTCATGTGTGCTATACCTTCTTTTTTTTTTGTTTGTTTGCTTGATTTTTTTGTTTGGTTGGGGTTTTTTTGTGTGTTTGTTTGTTTTCCAGTATTAAAATGCTTTTGACTAGGAGGGCTCAATTCTGCAGCTATTGACCACTGAGAATACTCCTTGGCATCACCTGTTCCACCTCAATGTGTCCCTTAAGGCATTATTTGCAGCAACAGCTCAAATGCAGGCTTGGAGCAGCACCTGTAGATTCCCTGGTGAGGTCCTCAGGTCAGATACAGCAGTGAGGGGTGGTGGGGTGAGCACAAGAAGAGGACTGTCCCCCTTCTGCTCTGCCCCACAGCACCTGTCCCACCACAGCAGTGCAGATGGGGCCTCTGATGTCAGCCCTGTCTCGGTGTCTCCCAGGGACACTCTCTGCTTCGGAGCTGCTCCTGGTGGTCCTGGATGAGAGGAATTGATTTCCAGGGCTGGAAATCTGGAGTTAAGAGAGTTCAGTTGTTTTTTTTAGAGAAGGTAGTTGTGGGTTTTTCCCCAGTCTTCATTTTCCTCCAACACACACCACTATCAGAAGCACATGTTTCTGATGAGAGGCAACAGAGGTTTTTACCAAAGTCCTCAGCAGCCAAGTTACTTGCTCTCAATCTGTTATTGTTTGAAGTCTAGAAACCTCAGGCCCCACACACAGCAGAAACAAGATTCCCACCATATTCAGTGAGAGCAGAACCGATTCCCTGTGTGAAGCTTTGCTACACCAAGGGCTGAACCTTGGCAGAGTCACTTCAGATTAATGTTTAAGCTGTGCCAGGGATAATTGAGCACAAAAACCACAATGTCAGTTTGGTAATTAGTTGGACATGAGTGCCAAGGCTTCAGGAGCTCAGCTCTGATGGTGAGTCTCACCATGAGAGCTTTGCAACAAGGTGCAGCAGCTCAGCAGACACCTCTCAATTGCACACACAGAGTTCAGAACTGCACCCTGCTTCCTCTCCTTTCAGCAAGGTACGTGGTAGCAAGCAAAACCAACCCACAACGGTTCCTGTGTAGAAGACCTTACAATCCTGTGATGAAAGCTATTTTGATGAATTAAAAAAAGATATCAAAGTTATTCATATTCATAAGTTGAGAGCCTGGTGAAAGCTCTGAGTTAATGTAATTATAAGCAGTTCAATCAAAGAGCTCTCACATATGAAGCACTTGCAAGCTGCCCCTTGTTAAAATAACATTTTTCACTGACAAATTTGCCTTGCCCCTTCAAAAGCACCCACAAAAAAAAGCACTGCCTGTTTGCCTGAAAGAGAAATCATCCTTCTTAAAATTCAGTTCCAACAGAAACTGCTTTTTGACTCAACCATAGCCTTGCATAAAGACCTACAAAATGTAGAAAATGCCATCAGACCCACAGAGATGGGGTGAGACCAGACCATGAAAGGGTGGTGGTGTCAAAGGTTGATCCTGATCAGTGCTGAGGAGTCTCAGCTGCATCAAAACCTGTCCTCTATCACATCTCACAGGGCACCTGAGTCCAGCTGTTAAGTCTGCTCCTGTCAAGCTCAAGCTCCTCTGAAACTTGAAGGGAGCAGGACCACCTGCAAAATTCAGAACTCGTTCCTCCTCTGTGCTCCTGCTGTGGGTTGGGATGGGCAGGAGCTGGGTTCTGGGTCTGAGCCTGGTTTGTGCTGCCAAATCTTCTTGTAAAATGTTCTTTCTGAAGCTCATTTTCACTTCCAATCAGGCTGCAGGTTTCTCAATCCCAGTCCCAGAGATGTGATCCACTTGCTTTTATCCTTCAACTTACAGCCAGTAACTGAGGAAAGTCCATAATACAGGCTCAGTAACTAAATGCTGTCAGTGTTTCACACCACACAAAACAACAGTAAGCCTGGTTAAACCAGGTGGGCATCTGCTTTTCATTGCTGGTGGAAGCTGAGCTTTTTGCATTGGTATTTTAAATGAAAGAAGCTGTTAGGTTGCTTTCCTCCAAAGAGGGAATTATTTGCCTGCTCTTGCAGTACTAGGAGCATGTGGCACAGTACAAACAGGTTTTAGCAGATCACTAGGCAATGGCAAATGTTTAATTTTAGCAATGAGTGAAAGCTGATTTAGGAGCCTTATTGTCCTGTGATCAGAGACTGCAGGGAAAGCCTTGTGTCCTTGAAGCATGCAGAGGAGAGGTCTGAAGGCAGGGAGTGACCCAAAGCTAATTAAGAGGTAGGGTTCATATCTCGCTCTCCATTCATCGTTCAGCCCTGTCAGATGGGGTCAATTAACAAAGCAGGGCATGAGCAGCAGTGCTTGCTAAATATTACAGCTTTTCCAGGATCAGATCCAAATAGTGGAAAGAATGATTTCTTTCCCCAGGTGCCTGTCCCTCAGCCAGTCTCGGGGGTCCTTGGGATGCTCACGGTGACTGAAGAGGAACTTCCTTCCAGAGGGAGTAAAAAGGATGGAGGGAAATTTGGAGTATGTTAAGGGCGAGTGTTTGGAGGACAGAGCCAGGCTTTTTTCAGTGATGTCCAGTGATGGGACAAGGGGCAATGGGTGCAAACTGGAACAGAAGGTTCCATGTAAACATCAGAAAAATCTTCTTTACTGTGAGAGTGACAGAGCCCTGGAACAGGCTTCCCAGAGTGGTTGTGGAGTCTCCTTCACTGGAGACATTCAAACCCACCTGGACACATTACTGTGTGATGTGCTCTGGGTGATCCTGCTCTGGCAGGGGGGTTGGACTAGATGATCTTTTGAGGTCCCTTCCAACCCCTAAGATTCTGTGATAAATATTCCTCACGAATAGCTACTCCAGATTTTTGTGCCAAGAACAGGAAGACCTGGCCTAGCTACAGCAAAATCCACCCATGCTCCCAAAGATGTGAGCAAGCTTTCCTCATGGTCAAGCCACTGATGGGGCATCTGTATGAGCTGCACTCCACCAGGAATAGGTCAAAACAGAGCCTGGGTCTCTTTAGCTTGGAGAAGAGAAAGATGAGAGTAGACCTACAAGTACCTAAAAGGTGGGTGCAAGGAGGATGGAGGGAGACTCTTTTCAGTAGTTCCCAGTGGCAGGATGAGAGGCTCTGTGCAGAAGCTGGAACCCAGAAACTTCCACTTAAAAACAAGAAAAGACTTCTCAACTATGGAGGTGACAAAACACTGGAACAGGCTGCCCAGGGAGGTTGTGGAGTCTCCTTCTCTGGAGATACTCAAAACCTGCCTGGACACAGTCCTGAGTAATGTGCTCTAGGGGATCCTGCTTTAGTGGGGGAGTTGGGCCAAATGATCTCTAGGGGTCCCTTCCAACTCTGACAGTTCTATGATTTTGTCATGCCAAGCATTTCCAAATAAATATATTCAAGGAAAACGTGTGAACTGAGCAGGACAAGATGACTATCACTAATCCTCTGATTAACAGATTGTTCTTTGTATTACTGGTTGCTTAATATAATTATTTTACTGTATGATATTCACTACAGTTGTGTTCCAAGGCTCTAAAATAGGCTTTGAAGCTGCTGTAGTGCAGCATTTCAACACAGCTGTGTGCATCCATCTGCACTGTGGGTACCAGTTCTGGAGAGCCATTGGTCAAAGGCAGAGCTGCTCTCTTGGGTGAAGCTATTCACACACCAAGAGCCACAAACATAATGATGGAGTCAAGAGGCCACAGGCTTCAGAAAAGCTCTTTGTTTATTGTTTCAGTGAGGTTTTTTTACAATGGCCAATTAAAAGTTCATTACTTGCACCAGACATTTATTTGCTGTACAGTCATATTGTCAGTATGTCAGAGCTGTGTTTGTTTCTGGAGTCCATTAACTATTGCCTACTTGTCAGGAAAAAGAAACATCGCTAACAAATAAGTAAACAAAAAAATAAATCCTTGTCTCTCATGATGTGCCAACAACCTTTGGAGTTGCTTTTGCCTTTGGCTTTTTTTCTAATACTTTCCCGAAATCTGGCATGTAAGTTTCAGTGCAGAGCTTAGGAGCATGAACCAGCATCCTCTGGGCACAACAAACCTCTCTAGATTTCCTTGTGCCTGCAACCCATCCCTTATCCCCATGGGGACTTGCAGCTGTAACCACTGCCCATGGGTGCAAGGTGCTTTGATCAAGGATGAAGGTTTGAGGAGTGGGGCTGCCAAAGGGGGCAACTGGACTGGCTGTAGCCACTTAGGCTGCAGGTGGCAAAAGTGGGTGAAGGAATCTCTCTGAAGTGTGGTACCCCAGGGTGGGGGTTAGTTCAGTCCCTGATTCAGGGACTGAGGGCACAGAGAGACCCTTCCAGATAAGAATCCAGTGAGTAACAAAGAACTAGAGTAACTACACTGTTCAACCTCCTCACCTAGCAATGTAGACATCTGAAGAGTTCTTGGTCTGTATTTATAATATATTTTTATATATTTTACAGTGTTTTCCAATCTATAATGACTCCCAATTTTGCCTGCTTATGGGTGCCAAATTTCTGTACATATCTTTCTTAAAAGACTTTTGGGGAAGAAGTCTTATGGCACCTGCAGATACCATCTGCAGGTCTGCCATGTTTTCAGTGCCTGAATGGCAAGGAAAAACGCAGGCTGGGGCTGGACATGGAAATTTGAGATGGTTTCCTTTCCCTCTGCCAGCCTCCTTTTCACTCCAGCTTCTGAGCCAGCAGTTGTGTGCTTGTTGCTTTCCACCTTGCTCTCTGGCAGGTGTCAGCTTTTTGCAAGAAAGAAGCAACCACCAGCAGAGCAAAAGAGGGAGGCATTGCTGGTAACGATGTCCACCTGTGCTGGCAGGTCAAGCACAGCCCTCACCAGGAGCTGCACTGTGAAAAAAGTTCTGTGCTGTGATGAGCAGATAACTCTGAAAGAGCAGATTGCAGGAATTAGCCCATTAAGTAGGTGTCAGTGTCATCAGAGAGAGTCCAGCCAGGGGCACTCCTCAGTCAGTGTGAAAGAGGGAACAGTAAGAGATCTTTCCAGATTGGTCTTAATGAAAGTGGCCTCTTACAGCCTCGGAGTCTTGGAGCTATGGCAGAGGCGTCCAAGAAGGAGACACATAGTTCCTTCTAATTAGTGTAGTTCTGATTATTCTCCATACCTGCTTCCAGAAGTGATTAAAAGAGATGCAGTCTGGAAGATTTTTACAAATCATCCCTTGCTAGTTGTTTGCTTTTGAGATGGGAACTTAATTAGAGTAATTATATATCTGGGACCCTGCAGTTGTCCCAGCTCTGCTGGCCAGCTCAGCTTCAGTGGGACTTGGTGGGAACTTGGCTGTCATGGAAATCAAGTGCTGATTTTCTCTGTCTTGCTCAAAGGACGGGGAAGTGGAATTAAACATGAAAGTTTTTTTCCTCCCTTTGTTTTTATCCTGTGGTATTTAGGCTCCAGAATTGTGGTGGCAGTGGAATGAAGCTCGTGTTTTCCTGGTGGGATAGAACATTAGGAGTTGAGATCAGCTGGAAATGAGTGCTGCATGTGGCCTTGTCTGTAAGTCCCAGTGATCGTTTCAAATGATGTTTTCCTGACGAGCACACATATACATACACAGCATCTGGGATGCTGTAGCTTTTACTTACATGAGTAAATGTTATTTTTTTTGTTGTAGATTTGTGTAGCAAGAGTCAGGAACAACAAGCATATTCTTTGGAAGCTGCTATACTGTACAGTGTGAGACAAGATTTTCTTTTTGCTCTAATTAGATTTATGGGAATGCAAAATTGTAAAAAGTCAATACCCATAAGACTCACCTTTTGCTGTCATGTACCTGATCATCATGTAATCAAATCAGTGATTACAGATCTCTTCTGTTCTTACAGTGGGAAATCAGGCAAGACTGTGGCAACCCTCACTGTGTTGGTGTTACTGACAACTCTCTGTTGTTTTTATAATAGCTGAACTCAAAACTTCTGCTGCTTCTTAAGCCTTTCATGCTCTTGCTTGCCTGCAGTATTGCCACACCACTGTATGTTCCCAAACTCTGCCAGTAGAATTGACAGTTAAAAATTAATAGATATTTTGCTCAAGAACTCACAGCTCTATAATCTGTTGGTGGGTTTTTTCAGTATTGTTCCCTTTTATTGGAGGCCCTGACAGCAACATTCTGATAGTGATTTTCTGTTGCTTTCCTCCTGCTCTGTTAGAGCAAAGGGGTTCACGTCTCTGCTCTGCAATGACAGCAATGCTTTTCCTCCTCATGTAGTAATAATGTTTTACAAAGGATTCATTTTAGTGTGCCCAGGAATATGCCTGTAGCTGAGCTTTTTCTCTGCAGAGAACCATTCCTCTTCTCTTGGTTTACATTGTATCTTGATTAGGTTCTGCTTTCATTTTCCTCCTTAGAAATAAACTTTACATTTCCTTTCCTCAGATGTTCTTCAGCTGTATCACCAGAACAAGGTCCATCTTCCTCTTTTTGCCCCACCTACTGCTGTGCTGTTGAACATCTGCTGCGGGCATTTATAAACCTGTACAATTTCTTCTGATGCAACACATTTACATCCACCTACAGCAATGGCCACATGAATGGGTGACAACAGGCTCAGTATCCTGTTGAAAGTAGCAAGGCTTTGGCACCACTCCATGTCCAGGCTAGAGCTGGCTTCAATCTGGTCAGCACAACCTTTTGACATTTCTGTCCCCATTTACACATCTTGAGGTGTAATCAGTTGCAATTGGAGCCTAGAGCTGGAAGAGCCTATCAATGACCAACTTGCTCCACACCATTACAGCCTGGAGTTCTGCTCCTGCTCTGCTCCTTAAATGGCAGCTGAGTTTGTGTCCAAAAACCTGACCCAGGATAGATGAAATTGGGCATTCAGAAACTGTTACATCCCGAACCTGAGTCTGTCTTCAACACTTCAGGAATAGGCCTCTCCATCTTTCGGGTCTTCACCCAGAGGGATAATATCTGCTTCTGCCTGAGATGTTTGGATGTGCAAAGCAGCATTTACTGTTGCAAGTCTCAGAGCAGGGTATGTCTTTTTAGATCAGCAGTGGTTGTCCAGTACTTCCAAACATTTTTGGGGATTCCTGGGTAGCCTTCCCATTCCAAGAGTTCAATCTTATATCCACAGATGTATTTGCCAGTGGTACCACTCAGCTATTTGATGGGCTATTTGTGATCAGAAACCAACTGATAGAACTCCAAGTTGTACCACCTGTCCTCAAAATTCAGCCAACATAATTGCAGACCAATGCTGAACTAACTACTCAGGATAAGCATTTTTTTTTTTGTATGAAATAGATATGAGCCCTTGACAAAAATAACAAGCCTTGATATAAACCTCATTCTCTATTAACCACAAAGCTGATGTCACCATAAACTCACTTAAGATACAAAACTAACATCTAGTACCTGTATGAGTAGTGAGTGCAGAATTGAGTGCTACTATATTTTGTCTCTTTAATACTTACTGACAACCCTATTTCTCCAACTGCTTTGCAGCCATCTGGGAGATCATAAAAAGGTATTTGATTTAACTTTGTCCCATGAGTCAACACTACCCAGCTCAGCCTACATGTGTTGAGTGTAACCACAGGCAGTTTAAGAGCTGTGGAGGAGTTAGCTTGCTTGCTTTTTGGCTGCATGGTGCCCTTTTTAGCCCAGAGCGCAGGGCTATGTAGGGGAAAGAGGACCTTGGTGTTCAGCAATACAATGGGCTCAGGAATGGCTGTGCTGCAGGGGATTGAAGACCTTAAAGGCAACAGGGGTGAAGGAGATGGCAACTTAAACTGGAATGAAAGGGATGAAAAGGGGAACAAGGTCGTTGCAAGGCTCCTGTTCATCCAGACTCAGACCAGGACTTGGAGGGGGTAGTAATTTCATCTATCTCCTGCTAACAGAGCTGCCACTGTATGCTTGCTGCTGGGGTCCAGAGCCAAGGCTTCATCCTGGAGCCCTGCAGGAGGACCCTTGCCAAGGGCAGAGTGCTCATGCCACAGTCCAGAGCTTCACACAGGCCGCGGCAGCAAGGGCAAACAAGCAAAGCATAAGGACAGATGGACACAGCAGCTGCCATGCAGGATGAGGTCCCACTGCCCTAACACACCAGAAAAAAATCAGAACCATTACCTTTATGGCTGTCATGACATACTCCAGTTGTCATCTCCTACCTTTTGCACTGAAGAAATTTAATTTGTTCCTACTGGATTTTTTTAATTGCAGTTTCAAATATCATGGTATGGTGAGACATAATAGGAGAAATAACATGTCCTTTTCTGTTTCATACAGGCTCAATTGCAAAGTAGCACAAAAGTGAAAAGCAAATAGTTTCAGATGAATGTGTCACACATGTTCTTCTGCTCCCACAGAGGGATATGAGATTAAGAGGGACCCAAGGATGCTCAGCACCATTCCACATCACTGTATTTCATTGCTACATCCAACTAATACAGATTCAGCCATGTAATTGTGTTCTAATTTTTTGGTTCTATTAAATACACTTCTCAAGGAGAATGGCCCAACAGTAAAACCCACCCAGTGTAGTCCTTTTCTACATGACTAATTCTAATGTAATTACTCACATACCTAAATAATTTCATTATATTTATTGTATGCTTAGAACGTGAAATTTTGATGGAAAACAGTCACAATCTGCTGGATGGGATGGGAATGGGATTGCTTTCAGACTGCCTTTAGCCATCTGTCTCTATCATCAGTGGAATGGGGAAGAGGCACTTTCAGAACAATTCATCCCATCTAAAATAAGCCTCTAAAACGCTTTTTAAACGTAAAATATTTTCTCTGTGGAAGATTCAATGACATCCATTTTTCAGAACAATGCAATTACTTGTGTTATAGGCCAGATGGGAACACAGAGGCTCATTTCACAGCCTTAACAGGCCAGGTACAAACAGTACCACACAAGCTTCCTGTAGAAGTGGCCTTTGACAATGATGCAGATGCCTGCACCCTGAACTTGGTAGAACTATCAGCTTTTCTAGGATTTATTTTGTCTTGTCTTTTGATACTTTAAAATTTGTGAAGGGTGCTCATACTTTTTATGAGAAGAGCATGGTGGAAAGCATTTTCTCAGAGGTGACCTTTACAACATGCCTAAGCATGGATGGACAGAGAGGAAATTTCTACAGCTAGTTCAAATTCATAATAATGCCTTTTAAGGCCAAGTGGGGTCATTAAATTATCAAACCTTGCTCTCAGAATGACAAAGGCTGCAGCATTTTCTGTATTCTTCAGTGGGATGAGGATTTTCCCATGGACAACTATGCAAGGTTTTATTCCTTGTGTTCTTTGATCCTCCATGATTTGTTCCACTCTGCAGCCTTTCTCTTCTTCATTTTCCTCTTCCCCTCTGCTCATCATGCAGCAGGATTCTCTCCATGCCCTCTGCTTTACAAGGAACATTTGCTACCACAGTGCTGGTAGCTGAGTCTTCATCTTCCTGATCCCTCTACTCCAGTGACTTCCAGCACTTTCAGGCTGCAGCTTCCATCTCTGCTTCTCCCTCCCCCTGTCACTGACACTTACCTCATTTATAAGTGTATGAAATATCTTTAGACAGCTCAGAGCTCCTCCTGAGAAGCGCAGGATGGATTCTGTACATGACACCAAGTGACACAATTTAACCTTACTTCTTTTTTTTAAAATAAAACCTTTATCTCAGAACAATTGTGCCATTATAGGATGCTCAAAAACAGTTCAAATAATTATTACAAAAGTATGCAGACTGAACTATACGTTTCTGTCTGTGTAGAGACTTTGCTCTTAATATTTAATCATTTTTCTGTATTAATAAATACTCGACTGACAAATCTGTTTCTGCATAGCATTAAGGAATTTACTTTCAAAAGCAGTTTTAGATGCATAATCAAACTTCCATTGTCACTAAACGTCAGCAACGTGTTAATGATAAGGTACATTAAAGATGGGACTGAATAAGCAGTCAAAGATGTTAAAATGCTCCAAGAGAGCTTCAGTTTCTGATACAAATATTTATGTTTTCTTCTTAAAAGGAATGAAATGTGTTTCAGGTTCGTTAACTCTGTATTCTTGACTTTTATTTTTAACTGAGTATGTAATTGGTTACAATGAGGACCATAACCTATGCTTATCTTCCAACTATCCTATTACTGATTGCACCTGGCAGCGTGTAGATGAAGAGCACCAAGAAGACAATGAGAAGAAGCAGAACTATGCCGATGATGATGTACTTCTTGTAATTTCTCCAGATCAAGTGATACAAACACTTGAAAGGGTTTACAAACCAAGAAAAGGATGTGTCTGGTCGGCTAAATGAGAAATAAAAAAAAAAAAGTGAAAAAGCTTTTTACATATGCAGATCCAGCTATTTCCAAATGTACCCTGCTGTGAAAATGCATGTTTGAGTCTAAAAAGGACTGTTAACTCCTGGGAGCTGACTAAAGAGTTTAGAGGGAACTTCCATGAGTTTCATGTACTATAGGATAATTCTTCTTCCATCCACCCCAAGCCCAAGTTCCACACACCACTGGGAATAAAATTTTAGTTGATACTTCATCACTACTCTAATTAAAGACAAAATATGGGGTTCAAAATTGTGGACAAGGTTGTGATAAATCCTAAAGAAAAAATGCAGATGTCTTGAACTCAAGTACAAAACCCTTGTAACCATTGCATGGAATTAAGTATTGCAAAAGAAATAATGAGCCACTACCGAAAAATCTAATTGCTTGGTGACAGCCATGGTGCCATAACAAGCAGAGCCAGCTCAGGCCCAACATATGGCCCAAAAGGGTATATTTTCAGGAGTTTGAAAACAGGCCTCCTAAAAAACAGGACATGAGATGAACCCCAAAATCTGGGTAGTTTGGCTGGGTTGAGAAGAGTCACCTTCTCCTGATGGCAACTGTCTGCAGTTTGAAATCATAATTTTTTTCCAAATGTTGCCCTATGAGATACTGTCTCCAGAACCAGGAAAGACTCTATGACAAAGCTGGCTACACACAAAGGGGAAAACAGTGTTTGCCTTGGGAAACATGTTGGTGTGGTCCCTCCTCTGATGTGCCACCCACCTTAGGAGGTCACTATGCCTCTGACTTCAACAGCCCCTACCCCTGTGGTGGGCTGAGGCAACTTTGCATGACGGGATGACCTGAGGAGTGGGGTGGGGTGGAGCAACACTAATGGCAGCAGAACTGGGTGCAGGTTGTCTTTTTCACCCATTATCACTGTAACTGTGCAGGTAGAGCAGCAGTAAGGAGGATGAAGGTGAGACTGAGGGTCACAAAAAGGAACGGCCATGTCTCATTCCAGAAAGCCATTGAAGGAATTTAAGCAATGTCTTAGTCATCTGGAGAATTCGGCATGTGGAAGTGAATGCCAACATGACAGAAAGTCTATAAACTAAAAGGCCAACTAAATATATTTTAATTAAAGACTGTATTTTATGCTGAGGCAGAAATTACTCAGAAACAAATCAACAAATAAGCCCTTCAGGTTAAAAGGGAGTCTTAAAAAATGAATACACTAAAGGAGAAATATTACTGAGTCAAAAACTCAAGTAACAAAACCATTAGTCTGCACATTCCAAATTCTTCTGGGATTTTTGTAACCTTTAAAAACAGGGGGTAAAAACAGACTGTTGCTCATTGAATTTGTTTTCTTTGCAACATAGGAAATAGAATCTGGTACCATTTATAGCAGTATATTTGTTATAACAGAGTGCATCTAGAAAAGCATCCTGCCTTGACCAGCAGAGATTAAGAGATGGATAACTTCATGGTGCTTTGGCCTGCAGGAAATTACACTCACTGCACCTTATTTCTCATTTGCATGTTTCTCTTTATTTCCTAGATATTTAATCTTTGTCCACATTTGCTCTGGTTCATTAAAGACTCTGCTAATGTCTAGTAGGTGATAGAAGATAACTTTGGTTTTGATGGGGTTTTTTTCTTAATTAAAAAACCTTAATTATACACAACAATCTGAAAACTGCTCTCTGGGTCTGGCTGTCCAGCCAGTGTTTTACTCAGCAGAGGGACACCTGTCTAAGCCATGAGCAGCCAGTTTTGTCATCAGAATGATGTGGGAAACAGTGTCAAAGGCCTTATGGAAGTCCAGGTAGACAACATCCACAGCCTTTCCCTCATCAACCAGGCAGGTCATCTTGTCATATCAAGAGTTCAGGTTCATCAAGCAGAACTTTCCTCTGACTGGACCTGATCACCTGGTTGTTCTGTGTATGGTGCATAATAGCACTCGAGATGATCTGCCCATGACCTTTCCTGGCACTGAGGTCAGACAGACAGCTCTGTAGTTCCCTGGATCCTCCTTTCAGCCTTTCCTGTGGATAGGTACCACATTTGCTACCCTCCAGTCCCCCAGGACCTCCCCAGTTAGCCAGGAGTGCTGGGAAATTATGGAAATAGACTTGGCAAGTTCATCCGCCAACTCCTTTGGAGCTCTTGGGTGCAACTCATCCTGCCCTATAGACTTATGGATGTTTAGGTGGTGTAGCAGATCATTAACCATTTCCTCTTGGATTGCAAATGTCTCATTTTACCCCACCTCTGGGATCTGGGTGTCTAAAGAACAACCAGTTTGACTACTAAAGGCTGAGGCAAAGAAGCAATTTAGCACCTCAGCCTTTCCTCTTCCTTTGTCAATATGTTTCCCCCTGCATCCAATAAAGGACAGAGATTCTCCTTAGTCCTTATTTTATCTTCAGTAAGTGGGCATCTAATGTACTTATCATCCATATGCTGATACTGCTGTAGTAACCTCAGGATTTATTTTGCCTAACTTTAAAATGTGTGCAACCAGCCTGGTTAGTTGTGGTCCCTTTGTTTGTGCAGAGGAAGAACCTCCTGCCTGAAGCCTCTGCCCCAGCTTGTTTAATGAGTTTAATGCTTCTACTCACTTGGGTTTTTCCAAGGGCTCAGGCTCCTTTCGAGCTTTGCCTACTGGATTCTTCTCAGCTTCTTCTGCTGTCACCAAATGAAACTCAGCTTCCACCTTGCCCTGGATCAGAGAGTTTATACATAAGCATTCAATCCTGGGTTATTATCACTAAATTACAGCAAGATTCTGCTCGTGGATAAATTATGGAACCAACTGAGGGTGAAGGAAATTGATTAAAGAAAATAAGATAAAGTCTTTGCAGTTAAAAAAAAGTACAAAGGAAAACCAAATTCCTGGTTATGTTCAAGGACTATGAGGAAAGACTAGTAGGATGTTTTCTTCCAGACACAGAAATACATTTTCTGCTACTTAAATTATGGCATAATTCATCTCAGAACTGTCTTCTATCTATCACATCACCTGGCAGAGCTGAATGACTGAGATGGAAGCTGCACTGCTGACATGGACAAGGTGTAGTCCACCAAGGGGGGGAAACTCAACCAGTCACAACTTCTGGAGCTGTTGAACTAGGGAGTCTCCGCCTCACAAAAGGAAGATGTTTAGAAATGAGGCATTTCTGCAGAAAATACAAAGTCTTTAGTTCTGCTCAGGCTAAAAGAACAGTGTTCTGGCACATGGGTTCAGAGTCAATTTTCTTCATGGATGGCAGAGCACAACACGCAGAGCTGTGACAGAAGGACAGTTTTGTTCAGCACCAACTTACTGGTAACTTCTAGAATTCAGAAAAGTCACGATGCAGCATAACTGCTGTTGTAATTCTTGTTTTCATTGTGGCAAGCCACTGAAACTTCTTGGGTAACCAATAAAATATTGGCACTTATAAAGACTCTGTCTGTTACACCTTGCAGTAGAAATATGTAACTTGAGTCATTTGGACTCTTGGTATGAACTGTGACTTCTGCTGTGAAAGTTAAAGCTTCCTAAATACAGGCTGGTTTGTTCTTGTTGTGTTTTTGTTTGTTTGTTTGGGTTTTTTTTGTGTGTGTGTGGTTTTTTTGTTTGGTTTGTTTTTGTTTTTGTTTTTTTCCCTTGCAGTCACAGCAACAAATCTGTTCATATTTCTGCCTGTGTGAGATTACAGAGATTTCTTTTCCCTGTTCATCCAGGTATGTTCTTCAGTACTATCCCCACAATTTAATTGTGGCCAAGGAAAATTTTATTAGGCCAAAGGAAAAAAAAAAAAAAAGGATTTAAAAGATTTAAAGATTTCAGTTACAATTAAGAGTGGGTAAATAAAATCAGCTTCATAAAATCTGTGATGGATGAAAAACTGAGATTTTAAAAATGTATTTGTTAATTTCCTATTGCCTACCTTTGTGGATATCAAAACCTAACTGTGGATATCAAAGCTGAATTGTTAATCTATGGCCAGTGACTGGGATTCAGCACAGAACTGGAATGTAAGAAGAAAGCAGATTAAAGAGGGCAATGTGGAAGACAAGGGGATCAAGAGAGAAAAGTGAAGTGGGAAAAAGGGAAGCAATTGTAGCAGAATTAGGAAAACTGAGGTAAAGCAGGGGTTTGGGAGTGGAGCCCATTCACTAAACCCATGGGAAGTAGACAGCCACCTTAATCTGAAGAAGGCAATGAATGTGAATATGGCACTTCTTATTTAAACATCCTTCTTGCTGGAATGGACAGAAGTATGAAGGATGGGTGAGGCTTAGGAAAACCTTTAGGAGAATCAAGGGAAGTCTAGAGAGGGAGAGAGACTTCATAAAAAAGGACCAAGGCAGGTTAATTTGTAGAGGGCTATGCTACAGGAAGGCATTTTGTAGTCCCCACAGAGATCTGGATGCATCTAAAAAGACTTCAACCACATTCATCTCAGAACTGAGCTGCAGGGATGCTTGGGATCTGGACCAAATTCCCAAAGTGCTCTGTGACCATGTGAGCCCATTAGCTTGAGTTTTTCTTCCCTAGCATACACAGCTCTGCTTCACACTCTGTTTCATGTACACATGCCCCAAAGACCATGTGTAGAGTTAATTCTTGGGTTGTACTTCATGCCTAGATACATTCACTCCACCTAGGAAACAGAGAATCAGACCCATCTTTCATTTACACTGAAGATCCCGATACTGCTATAGCAGTACAAAGGAGCCTTCAAGACAGAGAAGTGGGGAAGTTGTGGTAAACGCTTAGAATTTTAGTGTAGCTCCAGATTATACACAGAAAGCACTACAACACCTATGAAGAGAAGCTACAGCAAAAACCCAGAGATAAATGTCAGTGAGATTTACACCCTGCTGCAAGCTGTGTTACACTAGAGGCTTTGGGTGGATGGAAATTTGTGGGGCAGCATTTATATTACTGTTAGGAGAATAATTCTAATATGACAAGTCCTGTACAGTTTGGAGAAAGATATTGATGTCCTTTGCATTCTTTTATACCAATGGTGTTCTGCCACTAAACCTAAAAAATATGGATTTCTTGAGCATACTTCAACAAGAAGATGGGATTGTGCTCTTTCTGCTTGAGATGTGTCACTAGCAAGGAGAGTAATGGTAGACACTAAAATCAGTTCCTTTGTTCTGGCTGAAGTGAGAAATAAATAGTAGAGAAATCAATAAGCAGGTGAGATTGCTCTACTGGCATAATGTTGGCTGGAAACAGCTGATTTTCCACTCTACTCATCCAGGGTGTTTGGAGATGAACAGTGGAAGAAAGGAAAGAAAAAGTACAAAGTGCTCTGGTTTCCTGGGATTATCTGAACCAAATCTATAGGGAACAACATTTGGAGGAGTCCTATGGATTGCCAGTGGTGGTTTTTCTTCAGATGCTGTATCCTAAGTTACCATCTGTCTGCCTCAGGATCTCAGCAAAGCATATGAGTTCCATAGAAAAGCTGTTCATCTGTAGTGAGCTGCCTACCGTGAGCTCCCCAGCCTTTATGAAAGGCCACCAGCCTCTGACACGCTTCTGCTGAAAGATGGAGATCTTGTTTTCTTCACTTGCTGCCACAATTGTGTCTAGGTCACAGCTCTTGGCTGTCTTTGCTGCTCGAGGAAATCCATTCATGTTCAATTCAAGAGTACCTAGAAGGAGAAGTAATGTGACAGCACTCAAGACACCAGACATACAGGCATTCAAGCAGCAGCTTCCAGATGAGAGACATGGAGCAATGCAGCAGCTTGGGCCCAAGCTTCAGAGCTGGGGATCTCTGTACTGTCAGTCTTAGTCTTAGTATTGCCCTGGCATTGTCTCATCTGAGTTCCTAATTATTCCCTCTCCAAGACGTGTATGTTTGCACTGTGGTGCTTCAAAGACAAGCAAATGTTTGGTCACAGACACTGCTTTGTACATATCTCTATAAAGTGCCAATCAGGTGAGACCTCAGGTGAAATTCAGACAGATCCATTGCATACTTACCCAAGAAATCATCTGAAGAGAGTCTTTCAAAGTCCCACACCTGAAGCACCAGCTCAGCAGGTATTTTACGCTCTGTCTTTTCCAAGGAAAATATGTTTTCTCTTTTACTAACCACTATTTGTTTCTCTGCTGGGAGATAGTGGAATGGGAATACAAAGCGCCAGTTGAAGTTGCCCTCCCCTGTCAAGGAGTTGTAATGGACATCTGTCTCCTGCTTGTCCTCTTCCAGGCCCTTTATCCACCTATGGCAAGCACATAGCAGAAAGCACTGCTGTCATCAGGGGAGCTGGAATTGTGGTTGTCATTACTTGGTTACAGGCATGGCCATTTACTAATTCCTACCTACTCAGCAGGAGGTAACACACCACTCAGGACTGTGAGATGTTGCACCAGCCCTGGCTTGGGGATCTCAGCCACCTCCCAGCCATGGCACAGGCTGCAGCAATGGCCAGTGATGATCAAAAGCTGAGAGTGAGAACATAATTTTCATCAGACCCCAAAATACCAATTGGCCATTTGCTCTTGGCCAAGACATCTGCCTTCTCTGGGACAGGCAAAGACAGCACCAGTCATGTGCCCACCAATTCCCCTGTATTTTTGTTGTGCCACACTAAACTTCTGTGTCAATGTCCCAAGACTGATTTCAGTGCCCAGTATTAGAGTCTAAATTGTTTGCAAGTGCTTCTTTGGGGGTATAAATATGGCATAGGTATGGCTGGAGAAGTCTCTTTCTTTCTTGCCATTTCCTCTTGGTTTCTGCTACAGTGTGCACAACATCTGATGTGCAGTGCTACGCTACACAAAAGAACAATGCTTTTCTAAACATAACCTTCTCTTCTGAAGAGCTCCACTGAGGTATGGCATGTTCCAGCTCAGAAGACGATTTATCACAGCTTGAGTAAGGATTAGCATTTTTGCACTAAAGAGTGGCTTTGCCCCTGCAAGCTCCACTATTTCAAAAAGTAACAACCCCAAGCACCACATTTCCCCCAGTGCAAATCCCTGCCTGGTGAGAGATCCAGTGCCACATGCACTGTCTAAACAATGAGATTTGTGTCTTCAGCATTAAGGCACAGAAGTAAAAAGTTATTTTCTGCTTTCCTTGGAGAGCAGAAAGTGCCCCTGTGAAGTTCTCCCAAGCGTGGCCACTCTCCCACACATGCTCCCCACAAGAGGTTACAAATTATTAGCCAGGAAAACACTGGATTTCTTATTTCTAATGTGGTCATAATTCCTTTTTCTCTGATTATGTCAAATCTCTCTGCATCTGTGCAAGCTTTTCCAGTTCAAGTTCTATAAGTGTTTGATCTCTGTTTGCTAAATTGTGGGCTTGGTTCTCTTCTTGTGTCACCTCTGTCCAAGAGGAAATTAGTGACTAGTGCCACTTTCCAGTGACTTGATTTGAAGAGGAAATAACATTTAAAAAAAAAAAAAAAAAAAAAAAAAAAAAAAAAAAAAAGCAGTATTCAAGATAGATGAGTAATTTAGGCAGGCATTTAGAGCAAAGTGCCAAGGTCACAGAAACAGGTTATTGAATATTCTCACACTTCTATTTTTGATGTCTGTTTTTTGAATGAATTATTATATGTTCTTTTGATGACAAGTCCTGAAGAACTTACCCTTTTACGTAGATATCACTGGATTTTTGCCCTGTAAAGATATTTTCATCTTCTAGAATTACATCCTCTGTGTTCCAGATTGTTACCCTCAGTTCATAGCTGAAAAAGAGAAGAAAGTTGGCCTGTCTATACTCCTGTTCTGGTCAGACAGTAGTATAAATCCCTATCAAATCATGCTTTTATAAAGTGAGAGATGTTTGTTTTGTGCAAAACTCTTAAAATAGCATCAACCTCAGACTTGTGTCTACAAGAGTCTCATGATAGAGTGGAGATGGTGGCTCCTCTCAGCCAGGAACACACCAGATGACAGTGGGGTGGCTGCCAGTTTCAGGCAGGTGGAAAATTCCTTGCTTTTAATGTGCCTGTTCCTTTTCAACTCTTTTCACAAAAATGTTACATTGAAATAAGGCAAAGTTGTTCTGAACAACATCATCAGAGCAGTCTCTAAAACAGTGAGCAGCTTGCTGATAAAAACCAGAGCTCCCTGGGAGGTGCTTTTCAGAAGAAAAGCCTAAAAACATTGTATTTGGTGCAAACCACTGCATTAAAGGGAAGAGAAGCACTGTTTAGAGATATTTAGAGATACTTTCATTTAAGCTAGTGCAATCATTTTTATAAGCAACAGTAAAAAGAATTAAAGCTTTCCCATCCTTTCCATTTCCTATCTGCTTACATTTATGGTGGCCATCCAAAGCTCTAGAATCTTGAATTGAAATACAGATGTTGTAGATCACATAAAAAAACTTATACTCAAAATTTAGGTATGCCTTGATTCATTGCATGAACCACCAACTAAAAGAAACCCCACACCCCTGCTTCAGAACACCAACATAGGATTTTTCTGATATTACATGTTTTCTTGGAAATAGTCTCAGGTGTTAGACTGCCCCAGGAATTACCAGATACCCTTGGTCATGGAGCTCTTGAGATGTTAATCATGAAAACCAAGCCTCTGCAGGAGCCAAAGAAACTTTCATCTACAATCCTCCACCAGAGCCTTGTTCAGTCCAAGAACATCAACAAAAAATGTTTTCAAAAAGTGTTTGAAGTCTTATGGAGCCTGGATCCTGTGTTGCTGCTTGGGATTTGTTTTGGAAATACTAATTTCTCAGCAAAATGTCTAACTTATGTTTGCACGTTTACTTCCTTTCTCATAATCATTTGACAAAAATGTGTCCTGCTTTTGTAGGCCACAGAAATGGCAGCAACAATTTGATGTTTTGGGTAAGATTGGCTTTATATCTATTTGGATTGGAATATGCTTGTTGTTAAGAAGCTTTATTTTTGGTCTAGACAAAGTAATTTTTACATACTTATTTTTGTCAGATTTTGGCTTTTGTATCATGAAAGGAAAAATAAACGAGTTTTGATTACATTGTTTCTTGTTCAAACATAAATAATACAGGAATAGTAGCAGCTGCTGTTTCAGACATAAAAATCTTAGGAAAGGCCTTGCTAAAATATTACAATAAAGCTGATACAGGATGGACTAAGATCTCTGTCACTCTTTTTTGTGACTCCTTTACAAACATTAAATTAGCTTGAAGAGCTGTGTGTAGTGTATCTAGAGTAGCATAATTATCTTTGTGAAATTTGGGGGAAGGTTATTCCAGACTTTTTGATCTGTAGCTGCTTTATATGTTTCTTGATCTTATGCTTTAAAGAAGTGCTGGAAATCCAGTAAGTTTAATACAACTGCATCAAATTAAAGATCTCAACCAGGGTCAAGTCAGTTATCCAGCTGAAAGAGGTTGCAAAACCAGAATTACTTCCTTCAGCTCAACAAGTGGATGATAACATCAGAATTATTGAGACTCTTGCCTCTAGCCAATCTGTAATCTCTATATGAAAAAAGGATTCCTTTCTAAAGGAGGTGTGGGATAGCCCTTGATAAAAAATCACCAAGAGTTCTCTGAATTGCTTAATGAAGGAGACCAAAGTAGATGCTCTATTTTGACTTGAAGTCATGTGAACCTATGAAACTTTTTCTCAGGGTCAAAGAAGTTTGTTCTTCTTATAATTCTTTCACAGAAGTTTGTTCCTTCTGTAGTTCTTTCCAAACACTTAAGACTCAGTCTCTGAAGACTTATGCCCCTCTGCTGAGAGGGAAGCATGGAGTATTACCCTTTGGGTTTTCTTGGTGAGATGTCCACTGGGGGTCCTGGCAGAGGCATATCTTTAGGAAACATGTCAACCCACATCTGTACACGACCCTTGAAAACAAAGAGGCAAACATTTCAGTAACCCTCTTTCAGAGAGACTTTAAAAGACTTTACAGGTAATTCTGATGTCCCAAACCACCTCTTCCTCTATAAGTACCAAACAGCTCATCACACTGTAACTATGATTTCATCTATAAACTTACTATAGAATATATTTTTTTCATACCCATTTTATCAGTCTCTCAGAAATCTGCTGAAGTTGGAATTGAGCTCAAATATTGGTGACTTCAAGGTAAAGTCCATATAAAAATAGTACATGGTGAATGGAAAAGAAAAAGAACCAAAATCTAAATACAAGCAGGGTTTGTGCTCATTAATAAAAGAAAACATTTAAAAGAATAAAAATATGTAGCTACACCTCTGTGAATACTGTGTACTGAGGTAACTGGCTGTATACATCCATGTGTGATAATTTTCAGCTTGATACTGTGCAAAGTCTCATGTGTGGTGCAACACTTGGCTCCTGTCTCTGCAAGTTCGCAGATACAAATAGAAACCACAATAACTGGAGGAAAATAAAACTGCTCCTGGGTCTATCATCACCACCTCTGAGCTGCTCTACCTGCTCGATGCCTGGCTTATCCTTATGGTAGAGAGGCCGAGTCTCAATGTGCTCTGGGACCAGTTTGTATCCAGCTCCAGGGATTTCTTCCCAAGCACGTAAAACCTTTAAGGAAAGATGTTCATACGATTCAACTGGCTCCTCTACAGGAAAGAGTAAAACAAAAAGAACATAGAGAGATGAATCATAATGTTCAACCCCTTAGTAGTACGTTCCATAATTAATTAATTTAATTAATTAAGCTAACTGAAATTTTGTCTGAGTTAAAATGAAGGTTTTACGTATCCTAGCTAAGTAAAGAAGTGTCTTGAAATGTATTTAATTCTTGGAAATAAGGTTACCCCTTGGGGTAACTAGAAGATTAGCACTTAGGAGGCAGTTTATCCATAAAAGACAGCAAATTGTTTCACTATTACACAGCATTTTCTAACAGGAAGATGAGATAAACCTGTGAAATACTCTTTTTTTTTTTCTTCTTTTTTTCTTCTTTTTTTTTCTTTTTTCTTTTTTTTCCAGATAATTGCAAATGTGAAGCTTTCTTATAGTTCATGAAAGACGAGGAGACTTGGATTTTGATGGAGTTGATAGTAAGTAGGCACTAGTAGCTATACCTACACTTTATTTTGCCTTGTGATGGGAACAGGAAAGACCCTCCTGGGAAACTAAATCTCACCTCAAGAGAAGAGGTTGAATTGCATGAAGAAAAAGAACATGTCAGCTCCTTACAAGCTCAGCTTGGCCTCTGGAGGAAGAGGTCCCAGAGAATGGCACCTCCAGGAAGGATCAGTGTTAATATTGAAAGTAGGGAAGATATGGAAAGCAAAGAATGCTTTTTGAGCTCTTGAGCTTCTTTTCCTCTCTTTTACTGTAGTCTTCACACAAAAGGAATTCAGACTTCTGAAGAAGAATACCTCCTAGAATAGGAGAGAAGTACCCAAGTGGGAAGTAATTTCAGACTTCTTTGTGTTACCAAACTGTCATCACTTTTCCTACAGGTGTTGCTATCTCTGAGTTGCTGGTGGGTGACAAAAAGTTTGGTTGGGATTTAAACAGTAGGTATTAAATAATACCTAGTTAAATTCTCTAAAAAATCAGAGAATGAGGAAGGATGATCCTGTGGTGATGAGTCCTGGTTTCCTCTTGTGTAGCAACATGTGTTTAAGGTGTGATGTCTTTCATATAACAGTGTGGCCAGCAGCAGTGGAGAAGTCATTATCCTCCTGTACTCTGCACTAGTGAGGCTGCATCTCAAATACTGTGTTGAGTTTTGGGTCCCTCACGCAACGAGGCTGGAGAAGGGTTTAGAGAACAAGTCCTGTGAGGAGAGGCTGAGGGAACTAGGATTGTTTAGTTTGGAGAAGAGGAGGCTGAGGGGAGAACTCACTGCTATCTACATCTACCTGAAAGGAGGTTGTAGAAAGGTTTGGTTCAGTCTTTTCTCGCAAGTAACAAGCAATAAGAGAAGAGGAAATGAACTCAAGTTGCACCAGGAGAGGTTTAGATTGGATACTAGGAAGAATTTCTTCCCCAAAAGAGTTGCCAGGCACTGGAACAGGCTGCCCAGGGAAGTGGTTGAGTCACCATCCTTGATATTAAACAGACCTGTAGATGTGGTGCTTAGTGGTGAACTTGGCAGTGCTAGCTTAACAATTGGTCTTGATGATCTTAAAGGTCTTTTCCAATATAAATGATTTTATGGTTCTATGACTCATCACCACAGTTACTGAAGTATTTCAAAGCAGAGACTTGTTCCAGTAATCTGACTTTAGAGTGCATGGCACAAAGGGGCCCCATTGACTGCTTGGGCAGGCTCTTGGTCCTGCTACAATGCAGTCAAAGAATGATGAACTACTTCATTACCATTCTCATCTTCTGTGAAGACTGTCTGTCCCTTGAAGACTTTTGTTCCTACTTGTATCTCCCCTGGCCGCATGAAGGGTCCACTTATTCTATAGTCCTTGCACAGCTTAGTGAGGATCTCACTTGGCTTGGTTGCATCTCGCCATGCATTGTACCCTTCTCTGCAAGGAGGGAACAGAGAGTGAAGAGAAATGGGGGAGTTTTTCCTTCAGCAAAGTGCATCATAGATTGGAACTTCCCATACAAAGGTTCACTTTGCATTCAGTCGCCCTCACATCTGCTCAGTCAAACTTTTCCTTTTAATTGTCCAGCACTACTTCTTACTTGACACACCCTCTGTGTCTGCTGAGGTCCTGGGTTCTTTTCTCTTAGAACACAGGAGAAGTTGAGGCAGCCTTACCCACCACTTGGATAAATTGGCATGCTCCCCAAGAGGAAAACCATGAGACCTCATTCCATGTTCTACTTAAAGGCTTCAAGCCCACATGTTCTGTCCACAACTCAAAGTGTGCAGCAGTATGACAGGGACCAGGCACTCAACACCTGTGACTCACCTCTGTCAAGGAGGCCCTGCCAACAGCCCTGCTCTGCTCCTGCCCTCCCCAGTGCCACAACAGTCCCATCAGACTTGTTGCAGTCCCTTCACTCACAGCTGAATACTGGAGAGCAGAGTAGAGCCCCATCATAACTTCCCTGAGAGACTTTTTTCCATTGCCCTTTTTGCCTGTCCAACAGCAGTTTATCCAGCAGGTATGTTATGCATACAGTGTTTACTATCTAAAATACCTGCTGAACAGAGTTGTTAATTTTAGAATATCTTCTTCCTACCGATTCTGGCAGCTCCCCAAAGCTACTGCTAAACTCTTTGGTGAATTTTAATTCACCTCCTGTGACACTTGTGTGCTGGAGAAAGCATAATGTTTAGCCACATCTGGAATTTCTCCTACAGGCCAAGTCATTGACTGTGTGCTCTGTTGCTGTCTGAAGAGGTACTTACATTTCATATTGACTCTGTAGCCCACAGGTAGCTCGATGCCTGCTGTAGAAACGATTTTCCAAATCAATTTTAGTCTCTCCTATGAGATCATCTGTTCCCACAAAGTCATGGTCGTAGATCAGGACTGTGAGCAAGGAATCCTTGGGGAATGTAGCTTGCATTTCAAATGATCTACAGCAAAAATTGAGACCTACATTCAGTCATATCGGTTTTGTAGCCTAAAAGTTAATGAATACTGTGCAAACAATGTGTGGACAGTGTCTCTTCTAATAAGCACTGGAAGTTTTTTTCATAGGGTTTCTTTTTTCAATAAATATCTGAAGATACTGGAAACATAATGCAAAAATATTTTAATTCTCTTACTTCTCTACCACCCCCTGTAGTTTTTATGTTGTTCCTACCTACAGTAGATGGAGCAATGGTTCAGAACTGGTCATCTGCAATGATTTATCCTGAGTCCAACAGAGGTGGAAATAGACAAATTACAAGGCTAATGAAGCTGTATATAAGAGCTCTCACATGCTTTTCAGAACCCACAAAAGGGACATGTGAGTCTTTTCTGGTTTGTTCCAAAAGCTCCTGGTTGAATATAGAAATTTGGGAGCACTCAAGAAAATGATCAGTCAAAAGCTTTAAACAAGTCTCAAAAAAGCAAAGGTCAGAACTCCATTTTCACTCAGTACATTTTTCAGGGATAGGAATCATCATTATTGAGATGTTTAGGGAAGATGAAAATGTAAGTTATTTTTAAAGAGATGTGACAGGACATCCTCACATCAGCACAACACTGACTCCAGATTTCTCCAAAGCACAGGCAAAACTGAGCTTCAGCTCCTGAAAACCAAGTTTTGCCCTTTTTCTCAAAGTGGGCAAAGTCAATTTTGTAGCAACAGTACAGCATTTTTTGGAGAAAAGAGAACTTTGGGAAGAGTGTGGGATTGCTAGAGTTCGGTGGTGCTATGTCAACCAGACCTTCTAGGATGACAAGAGGTGGCTACTCTCTCTGATGCTACTGCTGCAAAAGGGTTGCTGGTCCAGTCACCCCAGTGTCACCCCTGGCTGCAGGGCAAGGACCATCCAAATGAACAAACCATTCCTAACTCTGTCTAAAAAAATGTTGTGGCAAGTTCCCATTCCATCTATATGCATCTGTAATGATCGTGCTTTATGAGTTGTCACAATGATGATTCAGTTGCAACCTCTGCTATGAAAGAGCTTAAATTCCAGAAAATGAGATGGCATGAGATGGAGGGACCACTCTCTTCTTGTCTCTCCTCCTTGTTCTTTTTTCTTTAAGTCTGTGCTTTTGCAGACAGGATATTGGGAGGCTTTCAGCCCAATGTAGTATAGTTTCTCTGGCTTAATGTTTTTACAGAATCCCAGTTCAAACCATTTTCAACTTTCTTAAACAGAGAAACTTACTGGCAAAAAAATCATAGCTATTAGTATTAATAATACAAATAAGTATTATGCATTGATAATACACAGGTTGATGTTTACTGACAACTTATCCCATTCAGAAGGCTGTATGCCTTCAAAAAACTAAATCTTTTTTGTCCTAGTACTAAAATGATGAGATTATTTGGCACTCTATTCAACCTGAAATAGCAACAAAGATTGTGAAATCACACTTTACTGTGCTTATATTTATTGCAGTATAAACTTAACAATTGCATTAATTTGCATGGGTAAGATAATCTGTTGCCTCTTTTCTTCTCATGTACCATTTTGCAAAACCTCTCACAGATGGCATTCTGTGATGTGTTTTGACTGGTATGAAAATGAAATAATTTATAATCACACAGGGTGACACCAATTCCCAACATTTTAACCTGTAGAATTACAAAATCTCCAAAAAGGTAGAAATTAGCATATAACAAACACTTTCCAGTGCTAACAGCAGTAGTGGTGGCAAGTGACAAAGAAGAAATCACCTCTGAATAAGAAAATAACCCATTACTGACCTTCCAAAGATCGGGTTTAGCTGCTTGGGGATGTAGTTTTCCCTGTCTTTAATTTCTGTGTTGCCCAGTCTCAGCACAATGTAGGGATCTGACTTGCCATCTGGATCAGCTGGACTGAGGTTAAACGCCTGTTAGGAAGAAAGACCATGTCCTCAAGAACCTTGCTTAAATGCAACATGGTCACAACACAGGGCTGGGGGGTTCCTTCTCAGCCCTGGGTGTTCTGGAAATGCCTCATGCCGTATAAAATTTGGCACTTAGTTTTGCAGGTTATTGGAAAAGATGATCTGGAGGAGAAGACAGAGTTTGCAAAGGTGGAGCAGCTCTAAGTGCTATCCCACCACTAAGATGGAAAAATTGATGAGGAGGAGAGGCAATGCTGAGGCTGCACATGTCATGTAGGATTCTGGAAAAGTTTCCCAAAAATATTGAAAGGTATAAAACAACTCTTCAGACTGTATTTATGAGATGACTTGCAGGTTTTTATATTCAGGAAACAATCTCTTTCTATTCTTCTCTTCTGTTTTGTTTGTCACTGTCCCTTTGCATTCCATTCTTCCCTCTTAGATCACCTGCAGCTTTCTTGTTTCTCTGAAATACTAATTCCTTCTATGTCTTCTCACATTGCACTCTCTTGTCATCTTGTTCTCTGTATTTCTACCTCTTTCTCCACCTTGTAACGTATCCACATCATCTACCACTTTGATTACATGCAATTCACAGGCCTCAGAAAGTATGCTCCCATCTCCCCCTTACTGAGGTTTTGTTTATATGTGGGTGTCATTTTGAAACAACTCTGCTGATTTAAACTGGCTGCATTTGCATGGTTCTCCATACTACATTGGTTATATCTCTAGCCTTTTCATTTTTAAGAAGTGATTCTCTAGCCTTGTGATTTATCGTGAGGAGTATGTAATATTTTCTACTGTGAACATCCATTTCTACAACGTGAATCAGTATCAGAAATATGACCCAAAAAAATTCTATCACATGGATGAAGATTTTCAGGAGCTTCACTATGAAGACACTAGGGGTAAACTGAGTTCAAAAGTAACACCCAAGTTGTTTAAAGGAAATTCTCTGTACTTACTGCCACAACATAAACTCTGATGAGGACTTGGATGGAGTGGTTTGGTGGTATCCCTTGCAGGATGCAGGGCTGCCCTCTGTCCAGCAAGCTGCCATCCTCCGGACTCGGGTAGATGCAGAAGGAGCCCTGGTAATACACTGTCTTTTATCTCCCTCAAAAACAGACCAAGTGCAATACAAAAACAAACCTCTGAATGCAAACAAAGCATCATTCATGCAGCTTGTGCTGCAGCACATACACATAGACAACGCATTTTTGTGGTACCACTCAAAAGGAACACAGGTTTCAGGGCACTAAACATCATCTCTTGTAATCACAGAATTGTTCTGGTTGGAAAAGACCTCTAAGACCATCGAGTCCAACCATAACCTAGCTCTACCAAATCCAGTCCTTAAACCATGCTCCTAGGAAACACATCTGCACCTCTTTTAAACACCTCCAGGGATGGTGATTTAACCTCCTCCCTGGGCAGCCTGTTCCAGAATTTCTTTGCTCTATAAAATAGTACAATCATCACACCAAGATGATTACAAGAAGTACCTGCATTAGAGAGCTCTTAGCTCTCTACCTTATTATTTAAAGGACTAACATCTGCAGGTGTTCTAAATATAGTTTTCTTAACATTAATGTTCTAAAAATAATATTTTGCCCTTAACTGTGTATTTACAAATTGATAATTCCACTGAGTTAGTTTCACAGCAGTGTGACTAGAATCCAACTGTATTTTTGCAGACACCTCACAACTCATATAAATCAATATTGACTCATGCAGCTGAGTAGCTCATATTGCCTGAAAGCAAATAGTAAGTAATTTTAACAGCAATTTACATTGCAAACTAATTGAGCTATAAATGAATTTAAACAGCTCCTCTAAAGTACAAAGTGCTTGAAATCCTACTAAGATTATTCATGCTTTGATCTGCATTTTCTGATTGCCTGATGGTGCCCTAGATCAGGCTGTGCAATTTTTTCCAACTGGAGTAGCTGTAAAGGCCTCCATTTAAATTAGTGGAAATTACATATAAGGTGCTGTAACTGATAGAGCAGTAATGAAGGTGCATTAGCAGAATCTGAACTAGATAATACATCTCTTTTCCCCCTTCCATTGTTTAAAGCATTATTGTAATTTCTTGTTTCAATATAACAGTGAACCCCTGGTGCTGGATGCTGCAGCATTTATCCTACAGTGGGAAAGGGAAAACATGATGGAATCAGAATGGTTTGAGTTGGAAGGGACCTTAAAGACCATCTAGTTCCAACCCCTCTGCCAAAAAGCCCCATCTAACCTGCCTTTCAACACTTCCAAGGGCAAGGCATTCACAGCTTCTCAGAGCCATCTGTGCCAGTGTCTTACCACCCTCACAGTAAAGTATATGGCCCTACATCTAATAAAACAGGTAATTCTATTTACAACAGACTGACAGTGTCTTTTTCTTTCATCATGAAATATGCATGAACACATAAAATCTCTAAACTATTACCCATTTAATCAACAGCAAAGCTCACCTTAAATTTTCCTATTATCCTGTCTTCAGAGTCAGCATGAACTTCATCATTAGATTTTCCTCTTAAGAGATGGAAAGTTTTCACCCAGTCCTCAAAGTTATTAAATTCACTCTCCAAGTCTCCTTCATAAATCTTTGAAAGTAGGAGAATGCTTAGTTCTTGTGGTGCAAGGAAATATATTTATAACAACTGCTTTTATTACAGGATGACTAGAAATCCATTTTTACTCAAAATACAGATTTTAATAAAGCCAAGGTTTTGCAAAAGCCCTTGAGGAAAAAAGTTAATTCCTCACTTAAACCAGGAGTAGCTTTGTCCTTAACCGAAGTCTTTCCCAACTACTGGAGCAGCACATTAATCTAGCAGGTAGAAGGGCTCTAGAAGGTTCAGAAAGAACATTTGTAAGCACTGGTGCAGGAGAAAAGCAGTGAGGGTGTGCTACTTTTTGCTTCTGTTTCCTCTCTGTAATATGTCTTTGATGTACTGACCCATTCTATTATGTTAATGTGTCAGAATATGAGAGCAAAACAGACAATAATAAAGGGCTGTGTTGACAGAGCTTTAGGACTGGTAAAAAGACCAAATAATTTTTAAAAGGCTAGACTTTTTTCAGTGCTGTCTCCCTGCAATTTATGAAGTGCTATTCAGTGTGAAATATAAGAGCCTAGACTAGTTCCATCCCTTACAAAATGGAAACAGCCATTCCAAATTCCCCTTCTATCCAATCTAATGGATAGCACAATCTAATCCAAGCAGTCCTAATCTTTTCACACCTCCTCATCTGTCCAGTCATTTTGCATGACTCATAGTTTTCTTTTAATTCCTCTTATTGTTACCCAAACAAACCTAAAACGAGTTGAATATTCCCACCCCATTGGGGAGGATGCACTGCTGATTGCAGTGATGCTTTACATGCTCTTTTTAAGTCATTCTTAATAGGTTGTAATGTTTACAATATGAAATTTTGCATTTCCAATTTCAGCACTTTACAGGTGAAAAGTAAGACTGAATTTTCACTGATGACTCTCTGGGTGTGTCTATACTGATGAATTGAAGTTCTAAGGCCAAACAGGCCACATCTGCCTTACAAGACCCTGGGTTCCTCTGGGCCACATGTGCTGATGTGCATTATCACTATAATTTTGTGTTTTATTCATTTTAAAGTGTCTGAAATAAAGGTAAGAAGGGTTTGCTAAACTCAGCTGATGATGTAAGGTTCTGAGGAAATAGTGAATAACAGCCTTACCTCTCAGCCTTACTTCTCTCTTACCTGCAGTGTTGCTAGGTTTGGAGTTTCTTTGTGTTTCCTTCTCAACATCTTGTCCTTCTTCTTTTTATCTGGCTCCTCTTCTATGACCAATGCAATGTGGTCATTATCTGCAGAGATTTCATGACATCGTGTAGGTTTTAGTGAGCAAAGCACATCAAATGCTTCAGAAAAGGATGCAAAATACATTTCAAAGAGTCCCTCTTGCTCCTTCTCCATTCATTCATACTGCCAAGCATAGGGTCCTCTCTTTTGTTACTGATCGTCCCAGGCAGAGAGGAGTTATTTTATCCTCTCTGTGGCTAACAGTCTTCATGATGAGCTTGGTGGCCTAGGTGTGATGTCCTGAATCACTCCTCCCCTGCTGGTCATCTCCTAGACCACCCTTTTCCTTCCTCTCTGACTCCTCCCAGACACAAGCTAGCAGATCTTAACAGCCTTCATGCAAAACTTCAAGCTTATTTAAAACTGGAAGCCACAATTTAGGCTAACTGGTACTTCAGATAACAGGTGATCCAAGTCCTTCTTTGCTCAAAGGTATCACAAAAAGTTATCTAGAAGTATGGGAAGTGGGAGGACCAGCCTCAAGCCAGATTGAGAGGGGCTTTCCAACAAAAAGAAGGTGAGGCCCCAAAAATGGCACTGAGGTGGTTCAGGTTTTTTTGGCTAAAATCTGGATTGAGTTTACTTTCATTTTTGTGTAGTTCATGTGTGCTTCATAGAACTAAATATTTAGAGAAATATTTATATACATGTATATCAGAGCTGTCTTGTGTATATAATATTTATCATCATAGGTGAAAAATATGTACACAAAAATTACCAGAAAAGAATTCACAAGATCTGAAGTCATGAGTTAAAACCAGCTACATTTGTCAAAAAAACCTGAAAAATTTCTAGAGCTCTGTTTGATTGTGGGAGGACTCATTAAGCCATGGAGTGTACATGTATGGAGACACATACACACACACACAGAGAACCTATTTCTGGCCAATTATTTTAGGTTCTTGTGAAAAAATTTCCACTGGAACCTGAGCTAGACACAAAGCTTTTCATCTGTGGTAGTAACAGGCGATTATGGAGTCTCCTTGAAGAAGCTGTTCCTACATCTTTGATCCTGAATTGGATTTAAAATTGAGATAAGCTTCTTCTTCTTCTGAACCTGCTACAAGTGCAAGAGCAGGATAATCTTCACCTTCTATCATTTAGGAGTTTGACTTTGCAGATCTTTGTCCATGAGATTTAAATGACAGAAAACACCTGTTAACCCGACATTGCTTGTGAAGTTTTAACCTACCCACCACCTGATCAGCCATAGAAGAAGGAACTCAGTACACTGGCAGTACTGAGTCACTAGACATTAATTTTTGATTGTAAAATAGAAGAGAATCAAAGTATTAATAGCACAAAATAATAGAAAAATACAAATTATTTACTTACTGTCTTCAGGTTTTCCCTCACTGGAAAAAATTCCTTTTGCCTTTCAAAAGAAAAAGACAACAGACAAACTCCTCATTATGAATGTAGTACTGAAAAGGAATAATTCATCAGTAAATCTACTTTCACAACATGCTCATCCGTGAGAATTTTGAGCACACTGGGTGACTTACCTTTTGTAGTTTGAGCACAGAAGCATAGTATTTTGACCACCAATCAATAACATTTTCAGCTGATTCATCTGCAATTGTTCTTTTCCTTCTCTTTGTTGACCTTCGGATAGATTTTTTCATATCCTAAAAAAGCATGGGGAAAACAATGTTCAGCTCTTAGAACCCATTGAAACTAATCACCTGACTCGTGGCATCAAACATCAATAGATGTATATGAAGATTATTTCAATCTCATTAGTGTCTCTGTCTTTTATTTCAAGACACATCTTTGTGATAATAATTGTATTAAAGCTATATTACCTACTGGTGATGCCAGTGTTGTGAACGTTGGAGACATTGCCACAGAAATGGTTAATGGTGGGATGTGAGGATTAGGGATGTGAACATTCAAATACAAATTGGCTTCTCCCACTTATTCTGCAAGTGTTTTAAAAACTCCCATTACCTCTTTATTGCCTTTTGCAAGATGAAAAAGTCCCAACAGTTGCTGCAGTTCAGCTGTTCTCTTCTTACAAAAAGCTAAAATCTGATCCTGAAGGTCACCTGCTCAAGTGGCAAATCTTATTTCATTCTTGCCTAAAGACTGGCCCTTTTTAAATAGTGTGTTTCATCCTTACACAGTGTTTCACTTACAGAGAGTTGTTAGCTTGTCTGGAGGGGCTGAAGCAAAGATAGATCATTGGGAATGATTGATAGATAGATAGATAGATAGATAGATAGATAGATAGAAATCTTATTTCATTCTTGCCTAAAGACTGGCCCTTTTTAAATAGTGTGTTTCATCCTTACACAGTGTTTCACTTACAGAGAGTTGTTAGCTTGTCTGGAGGGGCTGAAGCAAAGATAGATCATTGGGAATGATAGATAGATAGATAGATAGATAGATAGATAGATAGATAGATAGACAGACAGACAGACAAACAAGTAAGTATGATAATTAATTTAATACAGATGGTTAAACTACAGAGTTCCTTTTAGGACTCTTTTCTTACTATATTTTGCTGTCATAAAGAACAATTAAAATTGTTCTGTACCAAATGAAAGATCCAGACCGGTGTGTACATCTAACGAACAAGACATCTCTGCAGTTTATTTGACCTCCTAATTATTAAGGATGCTGGAAACATCTGACCACTGAAACATCAAAGTTTAAAGAAACATGCTTTATGTAGCTGCAGAAATGAAACTCAGTCCTGCATCCTCTGCTTTTATTGCTGCTAAGAAAAGAGTGTTTGTGGTGGGAGAAACTACAGACAAAGGAGGAGCATGTGCATCTGAAGCAAAAAGAATGTGCACAACCTAGATCATACACTGTACTCTAAATGCCACACTGACCAGAACTGCCCTATTTTCCTATACTTTCCAATTTTCTTCTACCTGGAGACTCACGCCAGTTTTGTAATTCGACCATAAGATCTTTTGGAGACAGACTTTCTGCTCCACTTCTGTACAGTATCTAACACAAGGGGGGCTTTCATCCCTGTCTGAATGCCATGGACACAGGAACAGCTATTAACCCTGACAGTTTTGTAATTAAGTAGATTATTCAAGAACAGGAAAAGCAAAAACCCTACTACTTCAGTACTTCTTGCCCATGAGATGACCAACTACAACAAAAGGAAAGAAAGAAAGTCTCTATTGATGGAAGTAATGAAATTCTGTGGGGTCATATCTTCCTTGCCAACTTGTTCTCTCAAGGGCCAGCAAGATAACATGGGTGTTAAAATCAGCACCCAGAATCTCTAATCCTGAGGTTAGAGACTACTATTTTACAAGTCTGCAAGACTGCAATGAAAGCTAGCTGGCATCTATACCCACCTTCTGTTTTCTGTCCTTCCATGGTTCAGAGGTAGAGCTCTTTGGTTCAGGGGCAGGAAGTGTTGCGAGATGTGGGTCTGGCTCTATCACTGTATATTTACCCTGCTCCACTTCAGCATAGATGTGATCAGCTAGCAATTCTTCTTCTCTGGGTAATTCAGCAGGCTGGGATGACTCAGGTGAAGCTGAAATAGAAACTTTTCAAGTTAGTTAAGATTATGCTGTCATCACATTTGGTGATCATCAAATGATCGCATCACTAGGGGTTTGACCCTACATAACACAATAAAGAATATCTTCCAAGTACATGCCTAGTGTTAAGACTCTGACTAGGTCCTTTGTCTTTGTATTTGGGATCAGGATTGGACATTTACCTTTCTCAAGTTCTATAATGTCTAATCTGTTTGGTGTAGCTTGAGGACCCGAGTGGGTCTTACATAGGAATTGCTTCAGGCAATTGATGGTGTGTGTTCCAACAAGGGTGCTCCTCCCAAATGCTCTCCAGTCAACCACACAGATGCTTAGTGGTGGATGCAAGAGTTCATTTTCAGGCAGCTCCTAGTGCAGGAGGAAGGACAGCAGGATGAGAATTGCTAAAGTATATAGAATATCTGTAGAATATTTGTCGAGCACAACAATAAGGCTTTCACTCTTCCCTCCCTTCTTCTCCTCAGCTATTAACTTACTCAAAAAGCAAAATGCACACAGCATAGGCAGGACTATGCTGTTGATGGTTTTCTGCAAAGTCTGGCAGAATTCTTATCCTTAAGAATACAGAGAGGACCATATGGACTATGTTCCTGAGTTGAGACTCAGAATGTGCCATATGCAAGCATGCCTTGTTAGAATAAACTGGTATGTCCGGAAGGAATGAACCCTGTGTTGGAAAATGTGAGTCTTAATAGCACTTCTGCTTTGTTGAAGGCTATGAAGTCTATCTGTCTCAGGTTGCTCAGCCATGAGATGTGGACACTAGGTGGTTACATACCTCAAAGAATGACCTACAAAAGGAAAAAGGAGCTCTTTGGACACGTGACATACAATGAAAGCTAAAAATACTGTAGCTTCAGTATCCGGCATAGTGCTTTGAAATCCTTTTGTCTTATGAAGAAACTTCTTCTCTCTTGATGTTAGCAACCAGAGCAAGTTGAACAGATTATTTTTCTGGTGCTAACCTTTGTCCATTGTCCATGGAAAGTACCAGCTCTTATAAACCAGCTAACAGGCAGTAATGAAATTACCAGTCCATAGCAGCAAGTTTTACAATATCAAAAGGTCCAGAGCTCATGAGCCAGAAATGATCAATACCCTTAATAGCCCAGTAACAGACAAAGGAAAATTAAAATAATTGAAAGAAAACAAAAGAAACTGAACACTAGACTGCTAAATGGGAAAGGAAAAAGGAAAAGTACTAAAAATATCCCTGTTACTTGCTAAAAAGTTCCAACCTATCAGTGAAAATCTGATTGCAACATATTTCCTTGCCTGTTCAGGACATAACAGGAGGAACATAATCTTATTTTATCATACAATTGGAGCAGAAGTCTTTTAAAGCTTCTTCAAATCAGTAGCTTTTGCAGAAGAACCCAGCCTCTTAGTATTTAATCAAGACACAGAGGAAATTATTTGACAAGAAAAGAAGGAAATCTGTTATTAACACCTTGCCTAACCAGAGAATGAACAGGCTAGGAGCAGTATACTGTACCCACCACTTCAAACCAGTCTGCAAGGCCACTGAAATTGGGGTTTTTCTTGTAGCTCTGGATAACAGAGGATTTCACCCCCTTCCCTGCACATTCGATGAAAACCTGGGGTCGATCTACAGAAAGAAGCTGGACTTTCTTCAGCTCTCGAACACCCCAGAACAGGACCTGTGGTGGGCAGAGAGAAATGTCGGTAGCCTGAAGAGTCTCCTCAGTTTGGGGGAAGCCACTGCTGGGATCCCATCACCTTATACCCTTTTGGGAATGCAAGAAAAAGAACAAACAACTTAAGTCTGGTATCCAATAGCCATGAGGATTATGGTTAATCCTGGCAATTATGGTAATAACATCCATCTGTTATTGAGAAGGTATTGTATTGTCAACAGTAGGACATAATAATGATGTTTGCAAAAGTTCTCTTTTCAGCAGGGCAAGGGGACTATTCACTTGAACAGCAGGGACTCAGTTTGTTTCAAGCATCTGAGCTGTTGAAGGAGCAAACAAATCCCATAGGAGCAGAGGTCATCAATAGAGGTTTGCAAGCTGAGATAGACTTCAGGTCTGCAATGGATGGTAGAGTTCTCCAAGCAGCTTTCCTTCAAAGGGCCATGCTTCTGGTCTGGAGGATGAGGAGGAAAATAGGGGTCTATCTGCAGGAAAAATGGGACTTTAAACAGCACGTGCTGGGAGGCCCTGAAACCAAGGGCTGAAGCAGTGAGGGATGGTTGTGTTACCACTGTAGAGACAAGTCATGAGTCTCATGAATCTGAAATGAAGCCTGGAACTGAAAGAATGAGAACCTTTGTGGACAACTTGAAAGCTGGTGGGACTGGGGATCTGTGTGACTCAGGGAGTGGCAAGAGGCACTGGAGCAGAGCAAGGGCCAGTGAGGTCCTGCTTGACAGAGGTTCCCAGCTAAAATCAGAGCACATTTCCATAGTTACAGTGGCTCCATGGCCATTTCCACTGATGTGAGATATTAGTTTATAATATCTTGACAAAAGCAGTTTAGCTGTCTTTATGCTGTGTTATTTCCTTGTTGGATACGCTCCAGAGAGGGCGTATTTGGGAATTATGTACATTCACTTCATATACCTGCACTTCAACTGTAGAGCTTTCTCATAGCAGTTTGACCATATTGGTCTGGATGCAATTTCCCCAATTTTCAGGTGCATGAGGTATCAGACTGGGAGCAGAGCTGTCCTGGGCTCCCTCCAGAGCGAAGGGAGACAGACATCATAGAATGGCTAGGGTTGGAGGGGAACTGGAAGATCATCTAGATTGAACCCCCCTGCATTGGCAGGGACACCTCCCACTGATTTAATCTGTCTAAGGTCTGTATCACTCTAGGAGGGTGGCTGCTCTGCTCAGCTGTCCAAACAAGAAGCATACAGTGAGGATGCTTCTGAGCTGGGTGCCATAGGAGCCATTTGGGATGAATGTCACAGCAGTATAAAACAGAAAATGTACAAGCACAAAGCAATCCTATTGCAGAGGCAGTGGGAAGGCCTCCATAGCACAAAACTTAGAGGAACACCTAAGTTTAAAGATTTAACTTGTCATTTTAACATCATCAGAGTAGTTCACTGCTTATTTACCTTGCAGTGTTGGGTGTGAAAAAAAACTACTAAAACCCCCTCTTTCTTTATGTACAGAGAACGAGAATTTAAATAAATGAAACAGCAGAGCTGAAAACTGTTCTCTCCTTTTCAGCAGCTCAATTACTTAATCTTTGAAGGTAAAGCTGGAACTGCTTCTGGGCTCCCAAATGAGTATTTCTTGGGAAATAACCACCAGGTTATGCAAGCAGGGTCTGATTTGGCACAGCAGAATGAGCAAAGAAGAAGCTGGTCTGAAGGCTGCAGGATGACTGACAAGGAGTGGTGAGGCTGGGCAGCATCCAGGCATCACACTGACATGAAAAGCTGCCACATTTCCCTCCTTTCCGACACAAGGGGACTTTGGGCCCAAATGGTGCAAGAGAGGAGGGAAGAGAAGGTGCAAACGTTTGTACATGGGCAGGTGACATCACTTGGCAAAAGTCTGGGACCTAGAAAAAGCTTGGCAGGCGACTGATGTAGAACTTCACCTCCAGTGAGGTCAGTGGCAAGGGGAAGCTCTCAATCTCCTGCAGACACTTCCCTGGCTGCGCACAAATTAGGTCCATCAGCCAAGATCTGCTGCAGGAGCAGTTCCATCTCAGCAGGCCAGGATGGAGCTGTAGCCTTTGCTAGCCTCGGGTGGAATCACTGCCTCACATGCCCAGCCTCAGTGAATCCCTTTAATCTGAATTTACCACCTTTATGTTGGGATCCACAAGCTATTTTTACGTGATTCTTATTTAAAAGTATTTAAAAGTCATAATTACTTACTCCTACAGTTCAGTAAGAGAATAAAAGAAGATGAGATTTGGAAATGGAAATATTGTAAGTAACTCACCTCCACTCTGTACTTGCTTAAAACAGGTCGGATGTTGACTGGGACTGGGTAAATCTGGCCAGCATCTGGTGGATCCAGCGGGGGAAGTCTGTCTGGATTTGACTCAGGAATCTGAAAAATTAAGCAGTCATAACTCAGGCTGGTTTTTTGAAGAATAAAATCAGTATCAGAAGGATGCATAAATGATACGTAGAACACATCAGTTTAATACAGTTTTTCAAGACAAGTTGCAGAGCAGAGCAGTCGTGCTGTGAGAGAAATGTGACCTGGATTGTTATCTGTCCTGCTGTTCCTTTCTTGGCAGGAAGAGTATTAATAGATTTGGTTTATGCATCTATACGAAAAAAAGTCTCCTTTGTCCTAGCAGGACACAGTCTGCCCCAAAGACATGTGAGTACTGAAGCATGGTCATTATGTTTATTACAAATGGAAAGCATGGTAATTCTATTTTACAAAAATACTGCTTAGAAGATTTTCACAGGAAAATTCTAGATCTAATTTTAGTTTAAAGAGGCTGGTGAACAGACAGTATGCATCAGCTAAACAGCAGGTTTGTCAGCCAGATGTAATGCTCTTCAGCCACTAAGGACAACTGGTCCTGCATTATTACATGCTGTCAGCATTTGAGAACTTGCAAATTGCATCTCCAGCATTAGCGTTGGGTCCTCTCTCTGCAGCAACAAAAATCTTGTGGCAGGCTCTACTGATGTTCTTTGCCTGTGATCACACATAAGCCTGCCCCACCTTCAGGAGCTTATTTGGGTGCACAGCACTGCTCTGAGCCAGGAGGGTGGGAGGAGAGCATGCCCCACCACAGCTCTGAGGCTCAGCCATCTCTTTGCCTCTTAGAATCACTGAATCATTTAGTCTGAAGAAGACATTTAAGATCATTGAGTCTTGCCATGCTCCAGGCTAGGCTGCCTGTTTAGTTCACCTTCTTGTGAGAAGTGTATTTATGACCTTCTCTGTCTATGCAGGGCAGATCTGAAGCCTGGCCTGATATAGCAAATTTCTACACAGAACAGGGGAAGCCAGCACCTGATGACCAGTCCTACCAGAAACTCAGGCTGTGATACCAGAGAACAGTAGGAACACGGTTTCACAGGTGAGCTAAAAACCTACAGACAGAGCTCTTCTCATCTTTCCCATGAAGTAAAGTACCTGAAGGATACTGAACATGTGGTTCCTGGGAAAAAGAAATACAACTTCTGGAGTGTCTCACCCTTCCCAAGGTAACTTGTCACTGTTGAAAGCTGGGGCACCTGAGAGACATCTCACAAAGGACATGGAAAGTTTTCTGTTTCTTTTAACTAGGCCATCTGTCTGTTATCTGCAGTGATCTACAGTGGTGTGGGAGTTTAATTAGCATAAGGGACAGATGATCCTTTCTCTAGGAGATGGGTGAAAATTGTATATTATAGCATAACACCTGTGGTGTGTGTGAGTATTCACATAATTAACAGCAATAATTCACATGCTCATGTTTACTGCTGTTCATCAGTAAAAATCCAAGGTAATTAATTTAATAGATCTAGGTTTAGTTTTGTTGTTCCTCAATGTATCTGGTTTCTATCAGCCACCTCCGTGATGCCATTTTAAAAAGTCAGACAGAAACACACAATTTTGTGAACAATACCTGCTTGTCTGGAAATCCACTTGTTTAATTATATTCAGAGCTTACAACTCTATATCAACTAGCATTAAACACTCAAAAATAAAAGCCTCATAAGTGATTAACTGGCACTTTAAATAAAGAGGCAATTACCACCTGGAGCAGATCACACAAAAGATGTCATGTCCCTGCCCACAGTTCATATCTCAGGGTACACACTTTCATTGCATCACTTGACTAATTTGCATGATACAGTGACTTGTGCGGATGTAATTTCTAAACTGCACCACTTCTTTTCATTTTTTTAAAAAATCTAGAACAAACAGCTATTTGTATCTCCTCTTACAGCTGTGAGAAGGGCTTAATTCTCAAGGATGTGGCTTAGGAGAGGAAGGCTGGTGAATTCCCACATTTGAGGACAAAACTGCCTCAAAAGAGTTTCATTACACTGCACTGCAGGGCTGCAAAGCTAAAAGACTGATTAAAATCTAGATTCCCTGGATATTCACTTTTGTTATTGCAGTTAACTGAACAGTACTCTATTATATTTTGAGGTCCCCAGTTTTCCAAGTCCTACCAACCACTAGTAGAGTTGAGAGAGTTTCTGTATGACACAGTGAACATGTTATACATTTCCATGAAATTAGCTTGGAATAACTTACAAAGGACTTCGCTTCATGGCCACAGTGTAACTGCACAAAACAAGAGGTGAAGAATCATCTAGCATTCAAATGACAGTAGAGGAAAATACCCACAAGGCGTGTTTACAAGGTGACTTTCCGGATTTGATTAAAAAATAATAATAATTTAAAAATAAGTAAATCTTGTGCCCACTTTGAGCAAAATTAAGACTCCTAGTATTCATTAGTCTGTTGGGAGTTTTTTGTCTACTATTTCTCTAAATGCCAGGATGCTTTGCTTTAAGAATAATTTTATCCCTCAGGCAAGACCTGGCATAACAGCACTCATCTTGAGAAGGGAACATCACTTCTTACACAACACTTCTTCAACTGAGCCAAACGGTACCTACAGATCAGAGTTACCAAGCATAGTATGTCATGGGAAGGGTTATGGGCTCAGAATGAGAATAGATTTGTGATGAGAGAGTTTTTGTTTCCATCCTCACACAGAGCATCATCAGCAATCCCCCGATATTGGCAGAAGTCACTGGCACATCAGCTCTGGGAGTTTTTTGAAGCCTGGCAGATGCTCATATAAGTAGTTTTTCCTGAAAATTTATTTCATATCCATATAGCTATTATATGCCATATGAGATGCTCTAGAGTGTTTTCACTGAGAAGAGTAGTACAGAGAGTGAAAATAAGGACTCCAGGGTCTTTACTTACTGTTCTTATCAACTCTCTAGAGAAGTCTTAGGAATTTATTTGGATGTATCTCAGAAGTGCTGCTTTGTGTGTCCCAGAAGATGACAAAATAAAATGCTCTGTTTGTTCACCAAAAAGTGAATTTCAAGAAAAATGAGAAAATTATGGCTAAGGTAATAATCTCTAACTCTTAAGTACCCAAAATAATGAGGATATGCTTCCTGTGTTGTCATACTTCAGCCTTTCACCAAGAACAGAATTAGCACATCAGGCTTAAGAGCCTGTTTTACCTTGGGAATACCTCCAGAACATGTCATGGAGTTCCACATTTTTCCCATTTCAGATTTCAGAATAAACTGCTGTGGGTTTTAAGCAGAGAGAAGCTTCCTCTAACTGGTAGCTCTGCAAATTTCACTGAAATTCCCTGAAATGGCAGGCATGATGTACCCCACTAATGCATCTGCTGAGCTAGCCCCAGAAGTGCACTCAATTTGCATTTTGTCTCACAGCTGGAAACCAGTGTGACACTTCTCTTGATATACTTGAGGTAACTGAAAACTCAGTCTCCTTAACCCAACCTTTAATATTCAGCATTTCCATTTGTAAGGATGGAAAGCAATATTGGGAGCTTTGAGGTTGCTGAAGTCAGGGCCATGTACTACTCCAAGGAGCAGGTCATTGCAACGGCAGCAGGATTTTCACATAGCCCAATTTAGGGCAAGGCAAAGGAGGCTCAGGTCATGTGAGGGGCTGGCAGTTGCTTGTGTATGGGCAGCAGCCCCTGGCAGGGTGGAGGGAGTGACAGAGATTGCATTGGGACCCCAAGAGCCAAAAGCGGTTGTAGTTCCCACTAATTCAAGAGGGTGATGGGCCTTGATGCCACTGCTGCTTTTGTGAGCCCAGGATGTAAGTGTGTAATGGTAAAAGAAATCAGTTTACCTCCAGAAGCTCAAATGTAGCAAGAAGGTCTCCTCCTGAAAGATTTCCACAATACACTGGGTGGTAAGAAAGTTTGGGAGGTTCATAGTTTTGATCAGCAAGTCTCACCACAGGGGCAGCCACTGTAGACCCAATATATTCTGCCTTACCCTAAATAAAGGAGAATACAGATATTAAAGGCATTTGAATTTCACAGCTGTTACAGGATCCAAGATGGTGAAGAGTTTAGCATTTGTGAAAAAACCCCAACCCTTCTGAAGTAAAAAACAAGGTGAAATGAAAAGCAGCTATGAAAACAGAAAAGCCTTATATTATTACCTTTTTGGAGCATCTGAAGTTTCTGACTTCTACAGCCATTCAGTGAGACTGTGTCAGAGTTTGCAGTCAGAGATAAATCTGTGTCTCCCCAGACTCAGATACAATATTTACAGTTGAGTACAAGGGAGGTGGGGAAAAGATGCTTCTGATTTCTCTAAGCCATTCTTTGGGAGCAAGACTCACTTGGGAAAAAAACAAGGCCTCAGCTTTGCAAGGACATAAAGTGAGTCAAAGGGCTGTGCTCACGTTAAAGTGTGAATCACTGTAACACAGAGCTCCATTCAGCAAGGTCATACAATTAATGCCTGTTCAGTGACACAGCTGTGTCACAGATGTGAGAGTCCAGTCTTTTAATGAGGAAGGATTTTGAGTTTACCACTGCGTCATCATCGTAGAGCTCGATGACGATCTCCGGTGGGAACTGAGCGATCTCCTCCCTGTCGCCGTGGAGCACGATGCTGTTGAAAAGCAGCATCTGGTTCCAGGTGGGGGATAATGTCTGAGCAATGATCTAATGGAGGAGAGGACATGTTTAATGAGCTATGAACTGCTTGGTTGGGAAACCTGCAGCAGGACATGCTGATCTGCTGGTGACATCCTTTCCCACAGCCAGAAAAATTCCTTGTCTGAGACATTTATCAGCAGCTGTTCCCAGACTGAAGGATATAATTATTTTGCTTGGAGACCAGTATCTCCAGTGCCTCCATTTTCCTCTTTGCCTCTGTCATGGTTCAGGATCAAAAATAATGCTCTTGATCCCCTCCCCACCCAGGTAGGGAAGGAGAGAGAGAATGAGGAAAGAGAAGCTCTGGATTGAAAACTAAACTACACAGCTTTAATTAAATACTAATGATAAAAGAGAATATATACAATTATATACAAATGTATTCAGGAAATGTGCAAACCCCTATTGCCTCTCCCCACCCCCAGCAACTCCCACAGCACTCTCCTTAGCTGAACACTTTGCTAGTGAAAAGAAAGCTTACTGAAGGAAAAAAAAAATCAGTAAAAGGAAAAGTGGCTTTATCCTGGCTCAAACCAGGACAGCCTCACATATCCCTCACAGGTTTATCAATACATGACCATCAGTCTGTGCTGACAAAACTCAGTATTAAATTTAGAGGAAAGCTGTTGGTTTAGGAAGGCAGGCACATGCCCAGTGCTATTAAAATGAATCCTTTGCCCTAAACTGAGGCCAGTTTTCACTTCTCCAGGATACATTTTTTTAATTCTGTTTTTACTTCAGTGTAACAGCACATAAAACTTTATTAAATATATATATATATAATTAATTAATCACTCATAATAAAGCAGTGGTTTTTAATTTGCTGTAATTTGGCTTATGTGGATGTGCATGGTACTTCATCACAGCCAGTGTTTACACTATTTTGGCAGGAAATACATTTAACAAAGATGCCATTTAAAGAGGGTATATATGTCAACTGAAAAATGACTCATAACCCCTGCTATCGTTCTTTTGGATGAAAATAAGGCTCTTGACTACAGTTTATTGTCACTTGGCTGAGAGTCTTCCAAAAACATTAAAGTTATTTGCTGCAATATTTTATTCAGGCAGTGAATAAACTTAACACTTCAATGCCTATAAAATGCTATTTTTCCTGGGCCAAATTCTACTTTCCTGAATCTAGTGCATCTAAAGATTAATTTTGTTGGCTTCATTCACCAAATTTTTTAGAAATTTAAATTACATTACAGGAAAAAATCAATTCATACCCTTGAGGCAAAAGCATCAAAATTCAGAACTGAGAAAGGGTTTTGATTTTCACTCCCTTAGACACTTGTTACATAACTTGCATCCTAAGAGAAGAAGGTGTCGGGGGAATTTTAAAATGTCAGTAATCACAGCTCAGGAAATGTTAGAGTCTTTCCATTTTGCACAAGGTCAGCAAATTCAAGTGAGCGAGCTAAAAGATTCCTTTTTACACTGGTGCTACTGCACTGGCCTCTGGCAATGAGCTCCTTTGTGAGCAGCCAGCTCTTGCAACCAGTGGTAGTATTCAAGAGCAGGAATTAAATTTAAGAGCTAATTAAATTTATATAGTCTTCTGTGGACTTTTCTGGGGAGGGACTAGGTAGGGGGTGTAAAACACTATTTCTGAAAATACACTATTTTTCCCAGCAAATCCTGGTCATGGCCCAGGCTTCAGAACTCCCAGCCCCATTTTAACTACAGGGTAGTTGTAAAGACTCAGAACTTCTGAAAGTCTATCCTCATGTTCTGTGAGACACCATTCTCCTGCTTATTTTCCAGGGCTGTACTTCAACCCTTCATGCTGGAGCTGTGTAGAATTTCTCCCTTCTCTCTAGAGGCTCCATCAAATGTCCACAGGAGATCATTTCCCCCTGGAAGTGTCTGAGGGAGATGTGAGACTATTTCTTATGGGGACATTTTTGCAGCATTTAAGGGGTGCAGAAAGCCTCACAGATCTCTCAGCTCACTTCAACTTTGCCACTCTAAAACCCTTAATGTGTGCTGCCAAATTCTATCACAAAGAGACATGCTGGCTTGCTTGGCTACAGAAGCCATTATTAGGTCTTCTTCACTCTTTGCTCCATCATTGCACCCATAGATTATAGGAAAAGAGAACCATGGGGGCTCCCAAACTTAAAACAGATATAAAAAGATGTAGAGAAAGGTAATTCAGTTGCTGCAAAGGTCCAGTAGCCCCAGATAATCTGACATCTGAAGGAGCTAAAATGAGCTTGCACTACTGCACCTCATGTTAGAATAGAAGGTTACACCCAAACCTTTCCCTTGCTTGCAGTGGACTGACCTGCCCTTTAGCAGGAGGCATCTAACTTTTCTTGCCAGTTCCTCCTTGCAAGACAAAGATTTTTCCTTTTTATGGCTTGATCAGTAAAAAACATTATATTTTCATTTACTGGAAGAGACCTTGGAACTTACCTTCGTGGTCTGGCAGTGTGATGTGAAAGTAACTTTTGCAAAAGGATCAGAAAGTCCAGTGCTGTCAGCTGCAATGAGCCCCCTCGCCTGGTACATGTGGGCTCTCAGCTGGAAGAGGTGCGGGGCTGCAGCATTCCAAAGAAAACAGTCATGTCAGCTCCATGGAAATGATGCAGCACATAGGAAGGGAAGATCCACCACCTGCCATCCAACCAGGATCTGGCGAGGGGAACTGTTGCTAACACTGTCTCACTAGTAAAACACATGAGACGTGCAGAAGTTGTACAAGAAGTCAGTGCCTCTCAGTCTCTACTGCAAGGTCACTAACTGCCAGGTTTTGTCTTCCATCACCAGTTTATCCACTAGATGTTCAACACAGCAGCTTCATCAAGAGAACTGAAAGGTGCTCCCTCATTATAAGGAGATAAAACCATGGGACAGGGAACAGAAATTGGAAGAGAACAGGTCTTTTATTTCCCTGACATCTGCAAGGTGTCTGTGGCAGGACAGATATCTTGGCAACAAACCCAGCCTTTTCTGGCCAAAAGAGGCTAAGCTGTGATCGTCTTAGAACAGTTACTTTAAACAGAGGTTTTGCAACCCTCAGTTAGGGCTTTTGGGGCCATATGTTTCTTAGAAACCCTCTTAATTGCTAACATGGAGAAGAAACAGTGTCTTACTTCTGTACAGCAGGCAGGCAGGTGAGGGCACCACGCTGTGCCCTGAGCTGGTGTTGTTTGGAATTTCAGTCTCATATCCTACAGGTAAGTTCTCCATGATGCTATGGGCAAAGCTGGCAGGTCCAAACCATAGGTAGATGTCCACCTTTGCCTGCACAGTCCAGCCCACAGGGCGTTTTCCTGGTAACTGAAGAAAAAGGATCCAGCCATCACCAACAAGCTCAAGAGAGAGACACAGCTGGGTGCTGACTCCTACCAAGCCAGACTGAAATAAAGAAGCATACACTGAGTTTATATACTGAAAGATGGCACTTCCCCACAGTGAAGTGCCCCTGAGAAACATTTAGGACCAGGAAATCCTGTAATTCTTCAGGAAATTAATAGTTTTCTTCGTTGAAAATCTACATGAAAGGTGTACTGGCTGATCTGCAGAGGTTTGTGCAGACTAGCTAATAGCTGCAAGCATATCAGTGTTAGCGGGTACCTTGTTTTTCCCAGATTTCAGCCCACTTCACATTTCATGCAGTTTTTCTGGTCTCCAATAGTTAGTCCTATATTTTACTATAAATATCAACCTGCTGGGCAGATCCAAAAATATATTCCAACACAAAATATTATTGGTCTGGACAAAAAATACAATTCTTCCCTTCCTCTCTCTTCCCATACTGAAAGAGCTAGAAAATTTATTATAGTACTTTTTGGTCATGCAGGCAAAAAGTGCTGTGCTTAGCAAGTACCTATGGCAACTATCAGGAACTTAGATATTTTTATCTGCTCTTTAGCTCTGTTTAATGGGAGTGTTCCCAGCAGCTCCAAGTGAAAAACCACTAAAAAATCATTATGCAAAGTTACTGTTGCATTCGGTGTTTAGGCTGTTTCTGATGGTCATAATAACAATATAAACTGCATAATATTCCACTGTCAGGAACTATCAGTCACTGTGTCTTTGTAGGGGTATATCCACCAATACTTTCCTTCAAGACTGATAATCCCAAATAATATTTTGGACATATAATGCACAAAGCTAGTCACATTTTAAATAGCAAGCATAAAAACATTGATGTATTATTTCTGCATACCTAAGATTCCTTACTTTGTCTGTTACTGTTTGCTGCTCTCTTACCAGACTCCTTCCAGACTCTCATGTGCTGCATTCTGACATCTTTGCCAACAAAGAGGTTTTACCTCTTCTTTCTATGGATATAGCTATAGAAAAACAATGCTATAAACTTGACATAACAAGCAGTGAGAGACTTAATTACTCAGGCACCAAAAGCCTGAAAATGATATAGTGCTTAAATAAGGATAAGCATAAATATGAAGAATAAACATTAATAGATGGCAGACATAACTATGTACACATTCTTAGTATATTACAAAGATGAGCCTGTAAAATACAATCCCTGGAAAAAATCTGCATGCTAAATGTTCCCCAGGCATTATCTCTGCTTGCTTAGTGGTTCAGACTTACTTTCAAGAAATGGGTTTTAATCTTCCCACAGTCCTTGCCTCTTTGCTCTTTTGCTGGGGAAAAGAGGATATTTTTTGCTGGGACTCTTGCATATGCAACTCTCTTGTTGTTGCTGAGCATCCAGATGAACACATCAGGCACCGTATTCTGTGGCTGTTAAAGGATGAGAACTAAAATTGAATTCTTTCTATTAGCCACCACCATCATTGTTTGTTAAAACACTCATTACCAAGAGCTGATTCTCTCATGGCTCCTGTGGAGTAGTAGATGAGCATCTGGAATAAAATCATAGCATCATAGAATGTCTTGGGATGGAAGGGACCTCTAAAGGTCATCTAGTCCAACGCCCCTACAAGAAAAAAGGGCATCTTCAACTGGAACAGATTGCTCAGAGCCACATCAAGACTGACCTTGAATTGTCTCCAGGGATGAGGCCCCCACCAAATCTCTAGGCAACCTGTTCCAGTGATCCACCACCCTCATATTAAAGAACTTTTTCCTAATGTCCAACCTAAATCTACTCTTCTTCAGCTTGAAACCATTATCCCTTGTCCTACCTTTACGTGCCCTAAAACAGGCTGTCACTTTGTGCTTTGCAGTCCAAACCTCCATTCCTATGCACAGCTGAAGGTAAAGAGCTTTGTAGGATGGGTAGAACTCTGTCTCAGGAAATAACTTACCCATAGACTGTGTAAGCTGAAAGTACCTACCATGGGAATACCATCAACTTCATCTACCCCAGCACACCAAAAAAAGACCAGGGTAAATCATGATCATCGATTCTGCTTGTGAGGATGTTCCATGTCATGGCTTTGCCCTGCCCAAAATAGCATTTGTCCAAGAAAAGTCTGAGGGTATTCTGAATCAAAGACCAGTCCAGAGGCTGTTCCCTGGACATGCTGTGAGCAAGGTCACCCTGGTTTGGGAAGGAAGAGAATCTGGACATAAGATGGAAATCACGTCAGGCTGTGCCACTTGCTTTCTGAGCCAGTGAATAGCCATGGCCTTGTTGCAGAGGCAGCTCTCAGAGAGACTGCACTTCACTAGCTGGATTTTAGTTCAACAAATATGGCTGTTCTGCTGTTATTCTCAGATTTATAGTATGTTCCAACATTGCCTGCACAGCAAAGAACAGTGTAGAGATACGTGACCTCATACCGAATCACCACATGAATACCAGTGGATACATCAATCCAAATCAGAAAGCAGGCTGTCTCCCGACAGGGAGACAGGGCACACAGGGGATGACCTTATTTTAAAAAGAAAAAGAAAAACAAACAAACAAACAAAACAACAAAAAAATCCTCTTCACCCCACATAGTCCAGTGTCTCCTTCTCCAGTCTGTTAACAGCTCCATTTGAGGCAAAACAGGATTGGGTCCAGATATCCAAAGAAGAATTCCTTGGATGACCAGGCCAGGAGTTATTACTCACATGGGATTATGTAAATCAAAATCAGGCCCTGGATTTTAAATGTATCTGAGTTTCTGTGTGGATTACCTCATCGACCAAGAACCTAATTTTATCGATGAAGCTCTGAGTCTCACGCATCATTTCATCCAGTGGCATCTTCTTTTTCTGCTGCTGAACAATTGCCTTGGCATCACTGGACATTGCTTCCTGCAATCAGGAAAGACAAGATGTGTTCTGTATGCATTTTTAAGTAGTTTGAATGGGACACAGAAGGAGAAAGTAGATTCAAGATAAAAAGATGAAGACACTCACTCAAAGTAACAGTTACCTTCTTTGTCACAACAGAAAGTGATCAACATTTTGGAGGGGAATAATACAAAATATGAATGTCTCCCACCTTTCCTTTGTCTGTATGTATACCACATGTATGGAAGTCCCAAGAGACCTGTGATTACCACCTAGAATTATCAGGCCTTGGTCCTTACAGAAGTCACAACCCAATTCTCTGCTACCAACAGTAAATACAGTTAATGAACATTTAGATGACCTAAACTATGTTTGTTTTCTTCTTTCTAGTTTCCTAGAGAAGATTATTAGGTCCAGGAATACCAAATGCCAGACTACACTAGTCTTGAAGTTTGGTGTTTTTTCCATTGAACTCTGCATCATCCCATTTTAAGACGCACAGAAAAGAAAAATCATCTCATTATTATACAGTCTAATTTGTATGTAAAACCAACATGTTTTGATTTATTTCAGGATGTTTTACAACAATTTATTAAGCCCAATGGGGTGCATTAAAAAAAAAAAAAAAAAAAAAAAAGCTCTTGATTATTATATTTCTATTCATTAAAAAGCACTCCAGCACAGTGAAACCAAATAGAAATTAAAATACATATACAACTAGTGTGCTTTCAGTCCACATCATTACTTAAGTGTTGTTAAACATCAATGCTTAAAGAAAAACATACATACCAGCTCTTGCTTGAACAGCATGAGTCTCTTTTTGTCCAAAGCAGTGTAGTTCAGCCCTTTGGGCTTCTTTTCAGCAATGGTAATGAAGGCCCTAGGATACAACAGTAGCAGGTCTTTAAACATGTCATTTTTTTAATGTCAGCTGCTGAAACACATTAGACTGAAATGTTCTCTGTCTGCTGCAGTACATGAGCCAGAGGACAGAGATGCTGAAGTTCTCTGAAATAAATATTGAGCACCTGTAAAATTCTAAGAATATAGTCTGAAAGCTCTGCACCACATTTCACAGAAGCAGCACTAGTATCTACAAATTAGGAACTGTACATATTTGGAGCCCAAACATGTAATCTGACTGACAGCTTGCAGGATGGTTTAACCCAGCTTGTGAATTCCTTTATTTTCACCTCAACTTGTACTTTTTTGAGTGTGTCTATCACATGCTATATTAATTCCTACTTATGCACATCTATGTTCTATTCTTAGAGTCTAGAAAGCCAAAATAATATGGCAATGATTGTCAGTAGTCCAGTGTCAGTACTGGATATTGAAAGTAACAATAAAATACTTTCTCTGAATAAATAGAAACTGCAGTTTGGGAAGGTGTTTTTTTAACAGCAGAATTTAAAACAAATGTATCTCGGTAAGTTTAGTGTATTTTTCAAAATATTATCATCCATTTCCTTGTCTAACCTGGACTTTGTAGCCAACATATCAAGTTCATTTTCTGTATGCCTCTAGGAGATATAGTTACCTGCTTTGATTGATAAAATCATTTAGTGTCGTCCTCATTTTCTCCTCAGATGCAATCTCTGAAACCTTGATCAAATTCTTAACTTGCTCTAATGATTCTTCCTATGAAAAACACATGGAAGAGCTGTTGTGTAAAGGAGGGCACCTCATCATTCTGCTAGTATTCTAACACCATCATTCATTGTATGACTAGCGAGAATGAGGGAGGTGACTTTGTAATCTCAACGAGCAGAACCTTAGATGTATCAACATACTTGAAGTGCACAGAGATGAGACTCCAGCTTCATGATTCCTTTTAACTTTTCCATAGACTCTCCAACCACTACTCCACGTTAGTGCTGTTTGGAGTAGCTTTTTTTCCTCACCTTTCAGAAAGATCACTTGGAGGGAAATATTTTCCACCAGGTAAGAGGAAAATGTATCATTCTCCTTGGCTCTGCCTGTAGCCCTGCTGCTTAAATTTAGCAAGTTGCTAGAGTTCTCACTTTAGTGGGTACCTGAATCCATCTGCAAGGACTACTGCAACACCTATTGCTATCATTGAGAAATGGAGTCTGACCTCCCAAACTCAAAAGCCAAAATAAAGGCCTGAATATCCAGTAAGGAAATTTCTATATATATATATTCAGTTACTTTACTGTAAAATACCTCAGCTTGAAAATGCTAGCCTATAAGTCACTATCTTTTCATGACACAACATGACTTCAGCATAGTTGCACAAGAGGTATATAAGGATAAAAAGAGGATGTATCAGACTTTAAATCTGTGTCTCAAGTTAAAATATTCAACATTTGAAGTTGTTTTAAAAATACGTTAGTACTTTCTTGAGACTGTTGATAGTGTCAACTTTAAGCAAGGGTAGAAAAAACATCATTATCAGAAAACACTGACAAGGGCATCACAGTGAGTGCCTATGAAACTAAATGCCATCTTGCCTCTATCAAAGTTTTTAGGAAAATAAAACCAAATAATGTCTTTAAAGAGTCTCCAGCATTAACACAGCTTAACCTCTGTGGACTGGCAAGAAGATGTCAGAGGAGGAGCCACAGAAGATGGAATTATTCTATATCTAATATTTTCATTGTTTGCCTCTTCTTACAAAAAATAAAACATTTCTGAGGAAAGAGGACAGCCCTATAGTAAAAAAAAAAAAAGTAATAAATTAAATCATTGTGGACAGGAAGACTTGACTAGCTCTATCAGACCAAATCAATTTGGAAAAAAAAAAGGAGAAGGAATGAGGTCAGTTACTCTTTCATAAAATCAACAGCAAGGGATGGAGTTGGGGGAAGTTGTGGGAAACATGACCTCTCACTAATATTTTCTGCAGAATACCTGAGCCTGGGAGGATGGTTGCTGCTTACCAAGTGATCAGCCATTTTCTCAAGAGTGTTGGAAGAGTACAGACGAAAGGTCTGGTTGCCCCAATAGCTCTTCACACAGATACAGGGCTTCCTCTCATCATATGGCAGGTACTGGTAGTTCCTATGAAAACACAGTATAGAACAGATCATAAAGGTGAGAGGGGAGTCCAGGGGGAGGCACTGGAAAAAAAAAACAACCTCTTTGGTGCTCCCTCACAGCACAGAAACCAAAGACATTACAGGATATCTTCACATGTGCTAACCAGTAAATACATGGAAAGAAAAAACATGAGCATCACTCATGCTACCTGTGAGATCCCCAGAGAGAAAAAGTTTAGAATCAGTGGATCAAATTTCAGTGCTTTCCAGGATGGGAGAAAAAGGCAGGAAAAGAGGCATGCAGAGAAGCTCTGAAATACTGCTAATGGCAGGAAGCAAGAAGGAAAAGGAGCAAAGATTAAAATCTGATCACTTCTGTAGAGCAGTGGCAGAATGTCACCACCACATTACTTTCACAAGACACTTTTCTCAGAATAGCTAAAGGAGACTGACGTGTACCCAAATCTGCAGTCCTGTTAATGAGGATAAGCAACTACCTTTCTGTCAAACACTGGATTTTTCCCTTCTCTTTACTTATCTGTTGCAGAAACAAAAATTCTACCATGATATTTTCATTCTTGTTCTCTTACACTAACTCTTATTTAACCTGACTGGGCCACTGATTGCAAGAAGGGATCAAAGTACATTTTATCTTTAGGAAGGTCCAGAAACCAAACAGATCCAGGTTGAAATTTCCCACTTGGTAAATATCTGTAAACTGCTTGGCAGTGCCTGGCCTTCTAAAGAAAGAAGTACCATCTGGTCTTGGCATTCTGCAGTATCAGAGATCGTTCTACCTACCAAAACAACATGGAAAATACTTCATTTTATTAGCATCTTTGAAATTAATTAAACCCTTACACTTCTGTTTCTAAACAAGACCATTAAGAAGAACTGTTGTGCATGTTTTCATCTATTGTTCCATTCTTTTTCTCAATAACTTCTTCAAGAATTTCTTCTATTTCTGTTACTTCTTGCTATTTAAGACTACATCTATAATTATTAACTCTGGAAAGTGTTCTGAGTAGCTGACTTTGTTTTGACCAGGTTTCAGTATTTTTGATATGTTGTTCTGCTTTTGGAGCTGGTCACTGAGTGCATGTTACTTGTGATCAGAGTATGGGAACCTAAACCATGGATAGCACAGAAGGAGTTGCATTTTCCTAGAGCTTTCCTATGTATAGTTGGTATAATGCAGCCCTTTTAGAAACAGCAGAAGCTCAAGAGCCCATGAGGTCAAGATAAGAAGACAAGTGTAAAATGGTTCAGAGCCCATTCACTTCAGTAGACCCTGGAAAATTTACAGTTCTGAAAGATGTAATTGAAGACTTGAAAGCTTCAGTTCCACACAAACTGTCTAATGCTACCAGGGTTCATCAATGAATCCCACACGATTATAAAATAGGAACCAGAGACCTGCATCATAGCACAGACCCTCACCTGTTCCCACTTGTGATCAGTGGCTTCTCAGGGGGAGTGGTGGATATCAGGGGTACTCCGAGATGAGGAGAAATTTCATTCTCCTCCTCATGCAGCAGACTTTCTTCTGCTTCTCCATCACGTGTCTTCTTTTTCCGTCCAGCTCCTGCTGACACCCCATCAGTAATATTCCCAAAGTTACCTAAAGACACAGGGTTACAAATTAAGAGATGACTAGCTTGGAGTTGGTCAACCTGAATGAGGTTTAAAATAAATTTTAAACTAGTCATACCAATGGAAAATGTTTGCTCCCACCTGTTCATTAACTGTTCTGGCAGTACCATAGTTTATAAAGGTCTTGACTGGGTATGTTGGTCCCAATGACTTTTCAGGCTACAGGACAGTGCTTCCTTACCTGCCCTGTGTGACACATACCTGGTATACTACTCCCATCCTTAAAGGAGGCTGGTCACCAGCACTTGTGCTTTTACTACAGAAATGCAGAAGCAAAACCAATTTCTAGACCCAGGAGTCCCAATATGTGTTTGATTTACATAGCAAATAAGTGTCTTCCTTACAACATATGGATGATGGTTTCAACATCTGATCTCAGGAGTGCTAAAGCTCATTTTCAGACAAGCAAATTTTGTATAGCAGAGTGGCAGAGCTAGTAATAACAATGTTTTGAGGCCCCAGTTTCAAGCCTGATGCCAGACAACTCTGCTGATAACACAGCCATCTTCTCTGATAGGATTTTGCCCTGAGGGGCAATTATCAGCACTGGGAAAGAGGTGCATCCATCAGTCTGGTAATTACTGGTTTTATTAGACAGGCAGAAAACATTTCCTGCAGGAGAAGGATGTGCTGAATAACCCCATATGACATCCTGGTCTTGACTTTTGCTTCATGCTTTCATGTAAATAATGGCCGTTTGCTAAATTTGGATCCAAATTTCAGGGAGCTGGTAGATGTTCAGGTCCAGAATTCAGAGCCAGATTCATCTTTAGCATTAATTCTCACAAGAACTAATATAACTTCTTGCCCAACTATACAAATGAGCTTCTCATCATTCTCAGCTCTGCTTCCTGCTACATTTCATGAGAAATCAGTATCAATTGCCCTGTTTGTCACAGATATCTCACCATGCACACAACCTTGCAGCTGAACACACTCAGGTGTGCAAGTACAAGGGTGGGAATTGCAAGGGTTCCATGGTGCATTTGGACTCTAAGTGGGGCTAGTACAGGGCTAATCAAACTTTACTCAGAAAGAGGACAGGACTTAGCAGGAGGATCTTAGAGGACAAGCTGGTTCATGGCTTTTGAGGCTGGGCTGTACATCACCCCCAAACCACACTCACAGACCCACATGTGGCTCAATGACAGTGGCTAAGAGGGTCCACATGGGTTCTCCTTGCAAAAGGGCCAGGGACTAATTGCAACGGGCACCACAGAATAAACTTTGCTCTGACTTAAATTGTTTGAGGTGGGTCTCCCAAAAGATGAGGAGGCTAAAAACTGGATGAATCACTGTATACATCGGGTGAGAGGGTTTGCATCAATATAGGGCATCTGGGAGTAAAGACAGCCAGGCATCAGTATGCCCAGCTTGACTACTACCCAGATAAATGAAGATTAGAGCTTAATTCAAGTGTGTAAGACCTGCTTTGAAACTGACTCCAGATCCCTATGACACAGATGTCAGCAACACGTAGCTTCTCTTGCTTCTGAGACTCCCTGTCTGCTTTGGAGAAGAGCTTAACACACTTACCAACGGAAACCTCAAAGGTTATTGGCTTGTCCCCAGCCTTCCTATCAATCATTGTGGCTTCAAAAAATGTCCCAAAGAGAAGGAATTCCTCAAATTTCTCTTCATAGATCTATTGGAGAAGAAGGAGGCAGAAAAATTACATTAATTTTACTTTTTACTTTTTTTATTTACAGCACATAGGAGTCTAGCAGTCTTGTCAGTATTGACCAGTTATATCATAACTGATTACATAAAAGTCATTACCCCTCTCTACATACTCTCCTTCATCAGCAGTCACTGTTAAATGGTTTCAATAGCTTCACATACTGCTATGCTATCATTCAAACTATACATTTAAAGCAGTTCAAGGGCCCTTTTAGTGCAACAGCAACAAAATATCACCATCCTGATAGAGGTCATTTAGCAGTAGCCTTTCTTTGCAGTGTGATAGTAACTACTGCCATCCTAACAAATCCAGGCAGGGGAGTGTTTCCCCTGCTCTGCTTTCCCCAGGGGTGACTTTAACCTACTACCCATCTGTTTGTATTATCAAGACTTTGACCATACTCAGGGTCATTCAGCTCTCAGTGGTGCCAGTAAGACCTAAAGGTATCTGGCATTCAGATTTTATTGGACCTTTTTTATTAGTCTTGTGAAAAAGCCTATTGAAACCAAGCAGTCATTTTTATTATTTTTAACCCGTTGTGCTTTAAACTACAAGTCCAGAGGTGGGTCTTAGTGCAAGGGGTTGCAGTCCTCTGCTCTTTGCCTTCCCTGGCATCACAGCACAGAAAACAGTAACCCTGTTTTCAGCTTTTCACAGAATTTGGAAGCACAAGAACCCAAGTGTCTTGGTGCAAAAGCACATCCTGAAAAGTGTAATTACTTGTTGTGGAGTATTAAGGCACTCTTTGGCACTCTTGGGTCATTAAAAAAATCAAGCTATTAGGCCAAAATCGAGAAAGACTAAGCTCAAAGAAGGTAAATTTTGTGGTTTGAGTTTTCCCCAGTTTTACACCCTGACTGCCACAATATCTCCAATGCAAACCCTACTGATGTCCCAGCATGGACACCAACACACTGAACCCCAGTAGGCAAGATCAGTACTAGCTTCTATTGCAACAGTGAGGCAAGGAATAAAACAGCAGAGTATGAATATATTTGTTTCCCTGCCTTTGCAAACCAGAACCCCCTTTTGACACTGCCCATGACCTCTTCATTTTGAAAAACCTCTGCTACACACAGTAAGAGATCACAGGTCTCCAGAGGAAGGATTAGCAGCATCACATATCAAAGCTCACACCACAAACAGATTGAAGCCCCTGTGCAGCTTTAGCTTCCCTGCATCTTGATTATTTTCAGCAG
>NW_009951948.1:904105-942465 GCF_000747805.2 Chaetura pelagica | reverse complement strand
AGCAGGAACACAGAGCACAGGGTGCCTAATAAAGCTGAGGCTAAGGAACTGTGACACACACATCTATCTCCCATTATAAAGGAAGGAAATTGCAAATGTTTAATGTCTTCTTGCTGCCAGAATAGGTCAATAAAGTTGTGCAGTGGGGTTGAGTAATTTGCCTCTTGTCTCAGTGGCTCTATGAGACATTTTTTGCCTTGTTTATCATGTCTCCAGGTCTTGCTTTTCCTTTCAGAGAGCTCTAATACAATTACTGTGTCTACTGTAGCATGCAATATTGCTGAATGTAAAAAAAAAAATAATATCCAGCATCACTATATTATGTTGTTGCCTCTTACTCATTCTGTATTTGAAACTGAGGCACAGTAGCCAGAAATAAAGCTTTATTCCTACTAGTAATATTTATTGTTCTTAAAGTACGGTTTGCTCCTCTACCTGGAGTATTTAGTTAACACCTAAGACCAAAGCATTTGAGCTGCTCATAATTACTGCTTTCTTCCCTATAAAGGAAAATCTATATGAAATACATTTCTTCTTACCTCTATTACAATCTTCAGAGAAGAACTGAAGGACAGTATATGAGTGTAAAAATCAAGACCAGGGCATGGGTTCACACAACTGGCTTGCAATTCCCCATGCCTTTTCTTTGCTAATACTCCTGACCTGCTCCAGCTAGAACTCACGCTAGCAATGATGTATCACAGGCCAAGGAATAGCATCCACTAAGGCCAGGACTCAAGACCAAGGAACTATTTCTCCTATTGTATTTACTTGTAGAGGTGGAGTCAAAAGACCAAGAATCAGATCCATTAAAAGGACATGAGTGCCTTGAGAACCAAGGTGGGACTCCCACTGCAAAAGACAAAGTTTTGACCAGTGACATACTGAAGAGGGAAGAAAACTTGTTATAAGAATATTTTTCTTCTATATATTGGGTAAAACATAATAGAGCTTACATATGTACCAGCATGCTGCTGCTCCCATACAGTGATGTGATGGAGCAGAGAATCAAAGCTCAAGTATTGGCTCAGTATCTAAGCTCACATTCCCTGCCACAACTTCACAACCTTCTTGAAACATCATAGCACAGATCTATCCATAATGTAACTCAGCACAACAGGTGGAGTCAAGAAAGAAAAGTCAGTTGACACCAGCTGAGGCTGAGCACATGATTTGCAGCCCCTCCTAAAGAGATCAGCAATCTGAAGCTACATCGACAATGCAGAGTTTAAGAAGGAGAGTGAACCAGGGTAGACTGTCTCCCTCTGCACTTGCACAAAGTGTGCATCAGTGATTCCCTCCAAAATTCAACTTACAATTACCAATTTTCTCAAAAGAGTCCAAGAAATCAGACCTTATCATTACCAGCTGCCCCCATCAGCTCTTTATCATTTAGCAGATAGGACACCATACAAATTTCTAGAAGGAAAGTTTCTAGTTGCAGAAGGGGAATTAGGACAGGAGACCAAGCTTTATAGAAACTGAATCCTACTTGAGATTATTTATGAGTTACAGGCACACACTAATGCTCCATTTGCACTGCATTGTTATGGGAAGGTCCCAAGACTATGGAGGAGCTGTAAGGAGAAAATAAAAGCAGTAGTCTTTGATTTGAACCCAAATACACACATTGGTTTCATCCTTGGAGGCTTAGGGGCACGTGTCAATCAATCTCTTAATATCATACTAACCTCTGAAGGCACATCAAATGGCTCAACTTCCACTTCAGTTGAGTTCATCTTATCTGAAGGAGAAACTGACTTTCGATCTTCTCCTGCTTTCTCAGTTTTGTCTTTTCCTTTGGATATTTTGAAGTCTTTATCTTTAGATGGCAACTTGATATCCTTGATTAAACTTGAGAACTTCGACTCACGGGCTCCTCCTGAAAGTATCTCCACAGCAATCTCAATGAAGAGACGTCCCCTGAAGGAGACCCCTTCTCCAAAACCTTCATTAAGCTCCTGGTGGTCATCCATGAGGCTGTGATTCCTGGGAGAGCCATAGAGATTGATCCAGGCAGGCCCAAATGTAGGCAAAAATCCTGGAGATAAAGCACATTTTATGGTATTTCCATGAATAGCACATTCTCCTCACTCTCTGCTGCAAGAAATCTTGCCTCTTGCACATAAAAATACAAACCTGGACCCACTTCCATGCAGGTGGGGACCACTTCATACAGAGCATGCTTTTGCACAGCAATTCTTAGGAACCAAGAAACCTCTGCCAATATCAAATAGGAACTCTGACAGTATGAATGAAGCTTCTTCTCCAAGGTCTTTGTACCACGTGTGCTGGGGCACGAGGCCTATTGCTCCCCTTGAAAAACAGAGCTTGCTCCCTCAGACTGAAGGCTGGGGACATGGTGGGAGATGAATAGAGGCCTTCTCACCGTGTCCAAACTGTTCCCACTACTCACCTTACGTGACTTCTCTTTTATTTTCTGAGTAAGGACTCATTTGAATATCCAAGTTTATGGAGTTATCGTGCCTTTGCAGAGCGGTGATAACTAAACATGTTCCACACTTGAATCTCACTGCATAAATTGCACCAGGGGAGGTTCAGATTGGATATCAGGAAAAATTTCTTCACTGAAAGAGTGGTAAGGCATTGAAACAGGCTGCCCAAGAAGGTGGTGGAAGCACTGTCCTTGGAAGTGTTAAAAAAATGGGTAGATGTGGTGTTTCTGGAGATGGTTTTGTGGTGATGGGGTTGTGTGGCTGATGGTTGTGCTTGATGCATGTAGGCACAGGTAAGTGAAAAGACTCCAGACAGTGAATTTTACCTCACCATGTGAAGACAAACATACTAGCTCGTGGTACCTCCTTGAGCTATGATAGCATTCAGCTGAGCCCTACGTAGAAATTTGGCTCTTACTAGGTAGATCAAAAACACAGCCCTGCTCTGCCCATGGACTGCACTTTGTGTTTTCGTTGCCAGACAGAAACTGGCACAAACTATAAACTGACATCAGTCGTCCCTAGTGGACTAGAGCAGACTATTGCCACAGCCACAAAGAAGGTACCAAATTATGTAGCAGCCCTGGAGCAAGAAAGGCAGTGACAGACCACCATGTACCAAGCAAAACATAATGTAACTTCAAAGTAAGCAAGAAAAGGTCTGTCAGAAACAACAAAAACTCTGGATGTTCACTTGAGCTCTGAGCATTCCTGAAATGGGATTAGTCAATGTCCAGGTCCCAAACAAGTAGATTTTAACTGAAGGGCATATTCTGGAACAGACATTTTCCCCTTTACCTTTGTCACCATCTTGCTCATTTGATATTTTCTTCAAGTCAATGAAGTGGGTGGCTAAGGCCACATCATTCATGCTGCCTTCATCCCAGACCTGGATTTTGACTCGTCGGCAGAGTGGAGGGAACATTTCCTTGAAAACAATCTGCTCATGCCATGTTGGATCTGCACAGTTCTTTTGCACTGATGTCCGACCCTGAAACGAAAATCCACCAAAATTTAACCCCAAGAGGGTCAAACTCAGGAGAATGGCAATGAGTATAGCATGCATTGTACTCAGCAACATCTCTCCAGTCATTTTTAAAACACAAATGTCTTATCTTGAAAGTACTTTGGCTTTTTCATCGGCTTGTTTATTTTCCCTCTATGTCTAATAAAAGACCTCGTTATGGCTAAAGGATCCTCACACAGCAGAGCCTGGAACAAGATCTAATTCTTCAGGGCCCTGATGCACAAAACAGATCTGTGAAGCCAGATTTTGACATTTCAGCTACAAACTACAAACATCTTCAAATGGTTTTTGAAATACCTGGGCAGTTGTAACAGAGCCCAGCTCGTCTCATAAAAGATAAAATTCATTACAGCTGCCAGGCTGCCTGTGCCAATGAAATTACCTTAAATGGGCCAATTTATCTCATATAAAATATGATTGCTCTGCCTTGTGTGCTGAGCATATGCCTGAGTGCTGGGGATGTAGAGGCTGGAAACATTCCTTCCAGCCTGAAGGAAATGACAGGACTGTGTCTCAGTCCATGCAACCAGAGGCTGTGGCAAGTCTTCTACTCTCACATTTGGTGGGGAGAATCAAGTCAGAAAACCCACCAACAATACCTCTAAACCCACTCTTTACACACCAGCATGCAAATTCACAGCAGTGACCTGTTCTTGAACCTGAAGTAGCTGCACACATTTGACCTTTTGTAAACTGTAACTTTTAAGAGATAACACTTTGCAATTTGAATTCACAACAAAACACAAAATCAGCACCAAGGGCCTCATTCTCATGCCTGAAAGATCTGTAAAGGACTAGCTGGAGTTCTCTCCAAGGCTTCCTAGCACACAGAAAGCGTTGCTGGCTTTAAATTATTCCCACTTTGATTCTTTCCTTATTACCAGTAATCAAGATGAACTCCGTGATAAGGTGTTTCATGGCTGTACCCCAGAGGAACCAGGCCCCGTGGACCTCCTCTGCACTTCTCTTCCACCAAAGTCAGAAGGTCCTCTTAGCAGCTCTCTGTGTTACCATGTTTGATGTTGAAGGAGCTCTGGGAGCAATTAAGCCAGGTAACACTGAGACAGAGCCTATTCACATGCTTCTCTGCTACCTACAGAAAAGCTGCAAGGGTCCTGAATTACAGCACATTAATTCAGAAGTCAGAACACAGCCCTAAAATCCAGATTGAACCATCTTTACCAATTTCAGTCCCACTTCCATCTTTCAGTCTAGGGAGACTAGATTATAGCATTTAACTAAGACCACACTGGGTACTTCACTGCCTTTTAACTTGATGTTTCAGTTACAAATCTGCAGGTTTCACTTTCCCCTCCTTCTGTCTGACCTACTACCAGGAGGCTGATATTAGATCTGCTGGCATTAAGTGTTTCCAGCACTTTGCTCCTGAATAATTTAGGAACAGAACATTTTCTTTCTGATTAAAGAAATACATGTTTTACTTAATTTATATAAGTGTAAGTTAAAGGACATCCATGTCATCATCTGCCTGTTACACAGCTAATAGGAAAGAAGGCCTACATTTGTGATCAAGAGGATCCCAATTACCATTTGACCTGCAAACATGACCACCACATAGGGATCCACAAGGTCCTTACTGTCGCCTATGAATGCTTTCGTGACATTGGCCATGATGCTAGAGTTCATCTTTGGAAGTCCTTCTGCTTTGTAAATTCTCACATAAAATCTGGCCCATGGTCTCTCAGATGGAAAGCCCTTGGGGATCAAGAGGTTCCTGAAAGAAAAAAAGCCATGTCCTTAAAATGGAAAACTCAGACAGCAAAGTGTTATTTTTCCAACAAAATTGTCATCTTGGTTTAGCTTGAATCCTGAGAAGAGATAAAAAGGTGTATGATTTTGCTTCTGCATCTGAACCACAACATTTTCTGGTTACCACGAGAAACTGGTGCAACATTATTCAGCAAACAGGTCTCTTTGATATCAAACTACAAAGGCACAGAACACACAGTTTGGAGGTGCCCTATCAAGGCCATCTGATCCAACCCTCTGCTCAAAGTATGTTCAGTTTGATCAGGTTGCTCAAGACCAGGTCCAGAATATTCTGACTATCTCCAGGAATGGAGACTCTCTTTGGGCCTCTATTACCTTTGACTGCCTTAGTGATAAACAAAATTCTTGTGTCTGTTCTGAAATTCTCTTGTTCTAACTTGCATCCAAAGTTTCTCATCCTTCTATTGTAACTCTCAAAAAAGCTTGACTCTGTCCTCCTCATGTAAGATTCTCCTCAACCTAGTCTTCTTAAGGCTCAGGGAACCTACCCTTCTCTACACACACACACCTCCCTTTCCCTTTGGACCACATGCTCCAGCCTTCCATCATCTTAGTAGCTCTCCATGGACTCAATCCGGTATGTCAGTACTGGCCAGAAACATTGCTCCTGTAAAATTACAAGTGTGCTGGCAACACAACTTACCACCTTGAACTTCTGTATTTTACAAGGAGAACGCTAATGTACTTGAATTTATTTAAGGCTATGAAAAATATCCTTGCACATACACCTGACAGAGGAAGGAATAGCTTTTCCTCATCTTTTTCCTTCTTACTTCACAGCTCTTCATGAATACTTAAATGGTTTCAAATGGGCAACCCTATCAGCTGCAGAGAACTGACCCTAACATGCCCTTCAATTTAGTTGAGAAGATTGTAAAAAGCCTCTTTGAGCACATCAGAATAGCCAGATGTGCAATGCTGCCCTGCTGTTAACCCTGAGTTAATAAGGAAAGGATTGAAAGGAGAGCAGAAGACTTTTAAAGTACTTAGTAAAAAATGAAGCAATAAAAAAGAAACTATTGCAGTACTTTTCAATCTGCTCCTCAGAATCAGCTGTTTTCTGTGTAGCTTGTATTGCATCACCTTTCCCAGTCACACTGATGTCACACTTCAGGTATCCTTTGGCTCCCGTCCTAATGTCAGCAGGGTCTGTGAGAAGTGCCCACTTGTCACAAAACTGATGACCTGCAAAATGCACAGACTTTAGCATCTGAAACAGAGGATGCAAAAAATGCGAATATTTCTCCTCACCACCCCTGGAAAGGGCACTGCAAACAACATTTCAGCTTTCAGGAAGGTCATGCTGAAGTACAATCGCTCCCCACACACAGCTGGGGGGTCCAAAATTTTGTGTGACCAAAAAGGCAAACAAGAGGATTGATCTAGAGCTTGTCAAGAATGAGCTCATTTTCATCAGTTTTTCCTGAAATCAATGACTAAAGACCAGTGGAAGGTCTGCTGACATTCAGCAGCTGACTGAAGGCTGCAGCTTTATGAGGACAGACCACCTTTTTGATGAGATCTGTTCTAAGATCTCAGTACTCTCCCACAACAAAACCCTTGCTGGGAGCTGTGTGTGGCCAGGGTAACACTTGCAGCCCTCTGAGAAGGGAAGGAAGGAAGGTGGGCAGCCACCAGAGGAAGAAGAAGCAGCCAAAAGCAGGTTCAGCTTCATCTTCCCAGTGGGAAAACACACAAGACAATTCACCTAAGACAGCCCTTGCTGCAGCCCTGCTTGGGCAACCTTCCTCAAGCAAGGCCTTTAAACCTTACATTAGGTCCTTGGCAAGCACCCTGGATGTGTAAAGGAGTGAGAGGGAGAGAATGGAGTGTACCAGGGATATGGGCTCAAGATCAGCCCTCAGACACTGCCCTCCTGAACAGGAAATATAGGGCTCAGTTCAGAGACTAGTGCAGACTCTGAGTACAGACATAGTCTGCTCTCTTCACTCAGGACATTTTTCACCTTTTAATCCATGGTCTATCCCACACTTTGTCCCTCCACCCTGTCTATCCCCACACATGCAGCCAAGCTTTGGGTGCTCTGTGATGAATGAGTGGAAGTGGTTTTCATAAGCATTCTCCTGCCCCCAAAAAGAAAAGTCAGCCAGACTGTCCAGGTGTTTTCAATGTATAACTTTTTCTTTTTTTTTTAAATTGTCTGGTGCCCTGGTATCCAAATAGTAAAACAATCCTTCCAAAAACCTTGTTAAGTTTATCCCTTGGCATAAACCACAAGGACCTAACAGACAAAAAACAAAACGAAACAAAACCAAAACCCCACAAAAGCAGAGAAATGCATCACTTACCTGGCTGATGGTACACTGTCCCCAGATCTACCTTAAAGGAGCCTATCAGCACACTCCCAATTAGTTTATTGTGCATGACCTGTTAGAAAAAGGCAGGTTAAATAATGTCACTATCTCTCCTCCCAGTCAGCATAAGAAAGAGGAATCAAAATAAAGATCACATTTTGTTCAGAAGTAATGAGCAGCAGCATCCAGCACCAGGTAAAACTGAGTGTACATTGCTACAGCAGATACAACTAGCTTTTGGAATCTGTTCTTCATCCAATATTGTGCCAATTTAGAAACAAATACAATTGCATACGAACGGAATCACACAGGTCCATCCCAGGTCTCAGGCTTATATAGAGCAGGAATTGGATGGATCTCTCTTCAGAGCAGATGCAGTTATATGACTTACCCTGGCAGTTTGAAATAAATCATAATGAATATAAACACACAGGGCATAACTGGTTTCACACCAGGCTGCAGAAATCATATCACTTTCTGTGCAATAGATGAATTGCCATAAGAACTGAGACAACTCAAAGGAAAAAGAATTAAAGTGTTTGTTTGCAACATTTCTTTGTGCACGTAAACTAGGAAGAGACTCGATTTTGATTTATGCTCCATAATAATAATGAAATCTGAGAAGTGGTATAGATGTAAATGAGATGACAAGCAGGCCCCAGTGAGTCTGTCTCCTTACCCTTCCTGCCAAGTAATGAATTTAATTTAAGTTAATTCAAATTTAATTAATAATTTCCTTTTGCCATGACTCCTGGATCTATGGACTCCAGTGTCTAATTTTCAAATACATCCATGTGCTTCACTCCACAGACAAGGCAGAGAATAGCAACATCTTCTAACAGAAGGCTGACTCTGGAACTGTATGTCACAAAAAATATATCTCAGTTTCAGACTAGCTTGAAAGCTTGAAACCTATTCTTTGTTCGTGGAAGAGCTCTTGAATGCAGGCTGAATTGTCTGGAACACCTTGGCTAAACTGCAAACAGAAACTAAGCTCATGGGATTCAAGTCCAGAGAAGCTAAATTTAAATATTAGAGCTAAACAATCAAGCCTCTAAGACCATTTTAGGAATCTGGAATCCATCATATCCTGGCATTGGACTTACACATCCTAGATAGGGATACAAGACTTCTGTGATTTTACATTGGATTTGTCATGTGACTTTGTTTTGTGTGTTTTTCTTTCAGATAACCAGAAGACACATGTTCCAGAGTAAAAATAACTGACACTTTCATCAAGATCCACCAGAAACTTCAGGAGTTTTCTAGCTGCAACATAATGTCATTCCCCATTAAATGTTTGGGGCCATTGTGCCCCTGTGATTCAGGAAACACACTCAGTTGTCCTTGGTAATTCCTTACTTCTAAATAGAAGGAGTTTCTAGGGCCAATCAAGAGTGGAGCAAGCAGCAGTTTTATTTTACTCTACTATCAAAGCTCAAAAATTAAGCAAACTACATGTGGGAGAGGAGCCAGTGTGAAGCCAAAGCACTGTTGCTGCTTTTCATCACTCCTTGATGCTGTCGGGTCCCATCACAGCACTGGACCCTTGCTTGGGTGAGGTTGGACCTAGGGTCTATGAGGGTGGGGAAGAAACCATGAAAACTGGTGGGTTTCATCCTGAAGCCAGGCAAAGCTAGAGATTTGGAGGAACTACATGGAAGTAGGAGTTAGCCCAAATCAACTGATCCAACGGGGGATGGATTGAAGGGGAAAGATGGCTGTAAAAAAATAATTCCTTTAAGACCAGAAACAGAAAGAGGTGATGTGAGGAGTCCAAAGTGGTGAAGTCTCATTGCTTTTTGCATCCAACCAAAATGATTCCATGATTCCATTATTTTCTCTCCAGGATATGCCAGCATGTTCAGAGAGCACAAGATGTGTAAACGTTACTTCTCCATCCTTGAGGAGATGTGCTGTGTGAAATGTGGTGCCCTTGGGTAAACACCCCCTGCTCCCACTGAAACGATGGTGATTTCCACTCCCTTTGAACCCCTGAAGAAATAACCCACTGCTTCTGTCCAATGCTCTGCATCTTTCCTGGTACCTTTTTAGAAGCATATTTTTTCTAATGTAACTGAGCAGATGATCATGAAGCTTATAGAAAACATCCTTCCTTATCTCTGAGAGAGAGCATCACATCTACATTATACCTATTAAAGGTTTATGTTTTTCCACACTTCATTGACTACAGTTGACTGAACAGTTTTCTTCAGATTTTCTGAATGAGGACAACAATGAACTAAGCCGGGAATTATTTCAGTACTGGAGATCCAGCTTTAGTGTGAAAGAGACATCTGTTTTAATGCAGCATTCCTACAGGGCTGCTGGAATGCGCTGGAAGATATTAATGAAGAAAAAAATCTGTTCATTAGCAGGAGCTAAGATATGGAAAATCTCATTTGTCCCTCAAATGCAGGGTTTGAATACAGCTAGATAACTGAACTGATGGACAATGGCACTAATCTTCTTCATTTTCCTTGAGCTTCCATATGCAGATGAGTTCATTTTAACAGATTAAGCAAATTCAGAGAGTGAATAACTGCTGGTAATGGGGGCTGTCAATCTTTATTTCTCCTTAAGTGAGATTTCTTCTAAGCTAGTGCTTTGAAAATTTCCATCCCCCAGGGTTTCCTTCACCCCCAGCACACATATTTCCTCTGTTTGTTTCTATTCCCCTGATAGATTGCATAATTAATCTGTTTTCGTAGCATTCATGAACATTGCACTAGGATAGTTTGGGTTGTAGTGGGTTCTTTAAAAAATAATTTTAACTAGACGACCTTTAATTTCTTAGTATTGCACCTTCACCTGCTACAAATCAAGTAAGTTTGCTGAGCCTGATGAAACTGAGCAGATTTACAGCAAGTAATAGGGACACATTGCCCCACACCCCCAACACACTCAGAAAGCTGGCACTCTTCCCTCCACCACTGGATATATTCTTATCAAAAGAATGTGAGAATGGAAAGACTGGTCGTGTCTTGGAGAAAAAAAATACGTCCCCAAGCAGCAGTAGCTCACAAGAGTTGTTACCTGTTCCACATCAGAAACAGATACTGGGGCCATACTCTGTGATATAAGTCATAACAGTGAGATTATATTTACTCCCATGGAAAAGAAGGGTCATTCTCAGCCTGTAGTAAACTCATTCCTCAGGGATAAATGAATGTCAGACCTGCAGATACCTTATGTAGGTATGGATTTCATATATTTGAGCTGTGCATGTGATACAGTGGGCTTGAAATGGAGCTTAGGATTCAGACTGTCAGTTTACTACCAGCACTGAAAACCAAGGTGTCCAGCTGGCTGTGTGTAAACCAACAATTCTTCCTCTGTAGCTGGGAAAACTCACTGTATTAGCAGCTCAGCAAAGCAGGTACACAAAGCACCTCTCTAAGAGGTTTTGCATGGGTGTTTCCCACAGCTCCTGACCACTGCCTGTCTCTGTTGAGCAGAACCAGCACAGATCCTCTCCTGCAGTACTTTTTGAAATGAACAAACAACTTTGGGGAGGAAGAACTTTTCCTGGAGCACCAGCTCACTACTCATTTCTCTTGCTAAGGGGTGGGGATTATGGCAGTAGAAATGCAAAAAAAAACAGCTCATGAAGGGCACAGCCTGTGATACTTTTAAGTAATACAAATACAGGGCTGTCCTTAATTCCTTAGCAGCTTTGCTAAATATGGTGATGAACCTCAGGAGCCTGAGGTAAGATAATTAGCTTGGCTCCATAGACTTGGCCTTCCAAACTACAAATCACTATCTAGTTCCCCATGTCCAAGAGCACGTGTCTCTCCCATCAGGGCTGTTCTGAGATGTCACATAGCTTCCCTGGGACTTTACTTGCAGCAAGCAAGCAGTGAACTTTTAGAGCCCACACCCATGCTAACAGCAACCAGCCACTGACATTCCTAGACAGCCACAGCTGAGGGTAAGGTACCTGAATAGTTTAGTTTGGAACAGTTGCATCTGAGGAACTGAGGTAAACCAGAAGTTTCACCTCGGTCATTTGAAACAAGTGGCAACTTGAAAATTGGAGAGATTGTCATTGCTGACAAGAGTTAACTAAGATGAATTTTCTTATTCTCTCACACAGATTGCCAGCCCAGCAATGAGTGTCCCTGAAAATGCACACTTAATGTTCCTTTAGGGTTATGTTCCTTCAAATCTTTGCCAGCTGCCTTTCCTCCTTTTCCTCTCCACTATCCTCTCTTCTTATTATTCTTCATGCTGACTTTATAGCATTCTTGGTACCTAAAATTATTTCTCCTTTTAACTACATCAAAAAGAATAATTTAGAGCCAAAGTGGCACAGACAACAACGGCCCTTGCTCACCCTGCCAAGCTCTTCTAGGTACTTACAGAGATGTTGATTATTTTGTCAAACAGAAACGTCTGTGGTCCCATGAAATCAAACACAAAGTACTGTGGGAAAAGAAGAGAGCAGATCAGAATTGTCCTTGTGCTGGTAGCCAGTGATGTCAGCAACATGGTTTAGCTTCTTGGGTTACCACACAGAGCCCCAGAGAGACACTGGGGGTGCTGGGGATGCAGCAGTGGACACAGCCAAACCCTTTCCGTGCTCCCTGGCTTGTGTTTGCCATGGTACAGACCTGCTTTCTGCTCTCCCCCTTGCATGGCTGCACAGCACTGCCCTTCACAAATGTCCATGGCCCTCACTTTGCATCAGAGGGTATTGCCAAAAGTGACAGGAGGCACAGGGAAACCCAAAGGACTGGTTGGTTTGGGGAGCTGTTTTGGTCTCATTTGTCACCAGCTGGGACAAACACATGCTGAGAAAAGGCTGAAACAGTGAAATGGTAGAAAAGGGAGGTTGGGGGGACAGCTTAGATCAAGCTCCCAAATGGATCATTTGAAAAAATGGAGAGGCAGTGAGAGTAGGTTGGGTTGTGGTGGAGGGGGTGGGCAACAGGATGGGCAGAGCTTGAGAAGGCAAAGAGCAAATAGAGCTAAATCCAAAATGACTATTGATGTTTGGTCAAGCTTGAAGCTCAAACAGCTTTCTGCTCAGACATGCAGGTGCTACAAACTTAGTTTGATCTACCCTTTTGATCTACCAAGTGGTGGCGGCCACCTAGAGTCACTGAAGAAAGTTCCTTCTTCAAGTAAACCACCTACCTCATTGTAGAAAGGGGCGTTTGTGCCTTCTTTTACTGTAGTTTGCTTCTTCTCATCACCTATCTCAATGATAACCACAGGGTCGATGTTCTCACCCACCAGCTGCCTGGCCTCAATGATGGTAATGGCAATCTGTGGGGCACAAGGACACCATGGGTGCTCCTGGGCTCAGGTCCAGCCTGCCTGAGGTTGTCACAGGCACATAAGGACTGTCACCCCTTGCTCACCTGGTAGTTCTGGGATTTCGTTTCCTCTTCATGAATTCTGGTCACCAGCTTTGCCCTGTTTAAATTACAAAACAGGTCATTAGGCATCTCTAGGCAAGACCTGCTTTTGGGCACATGTTGAAAAGACTTCTTGTCACTAAGCAAGCATTACTTATGGCAGGCAGCTTTGTTGTGAATTCTTAGGCTTGGTTTCATCAGCAGAGACCATCTCTGTCTTTCTCACATACTTGGTTACAGGGAAATTTTTTGCATCCACACAGACCCAGTCAGCCACCTGCCCTGCATGGGAACGATTTAACTTGTTGATCTCATCAAACATGACTTCATTCCTCACCTGCGTGGGAAAAAAAGCCAATACAACTACACAAGCTCTTCTCTATAGAGTTTGCTGTTCATGTTGGCTCATTTTCACCAGCAGCACAGCTGAGGCACTCTCAGCATCCATTTCAGTCTCTCCCTGCACTGGACAGCATCTCATGACAATCTGCCTTTAGCTGTTAATATTTTGCTGACAGCAAAATAAGGAATTTATTCACTATATTCCATCAGCAGGGAGGATTTTAGCCATTTGTTGGAAAGCAGAGCTTTATTACATGTAATGTGGCTTGGGAAGACAAGTGTTATGGAACAGGTTGCTCAAGGAAGTTGTGGATGCCCCATCCCTGGAAGTGTTCAAGGCCTGGTTGGATGGGACACCAAGCAACTTTATCTAGTGGGACACGACCTTACCAATGCAGGGAGTTTGGATCTACATGATCTCTAAGGTCTCTTCCAACCCAAACCATCCTATAATTCTGTGATTCTATGGACAACATCCCACTCTGTCATGTGGGACTGAGGGGATCACTGCTGTCAGCAAATGGATTTTCTGCCAGCAGGTGAATTGTCCTAAAGCAATGACATTCCTAAGAAGGATGGAAAAGGTGTTTTGGTCAGGTATGCCAAGAAGCACCTTTTCCTCTTTGGGCTTAGGGATCCAAAAACATTGGACAGTGCATCGCTGTTCATCAGGTTGTCCTCTCCCTCCTCTTTTCTTCCAAGAGTGTCATGGTGAAGATTTGGACTTTCTTCATGATCACCTGAAGAAGAAAACAACCAAGAAAGTAAAACACACCTCAGATTTCTACTAGCAAAAAGCTACATTGGAGCAGAGCAGTAAATTCATCAGCATGAAGTGAATATTTTATTTATTTGGGTATCAGAATTAGAGATGCAGCAGTGGTTTGCACTCAGCTGCAGTGCTTACAGCACCAGCTCCCCTCCCGTGCAGGGGAATGCATCCTTGGCTTGGAAACCAACAGTGTATTAAGAGACAGAAACAGGAGACCCATATCTGGTAAAAATAACAAAATATTATTAAAAATTAAAAAAAAAAAGAAAATAAAACAGCTGGGATATATGTAAGAGGAGAATTGCTATTAAGTAAAGCTCCCAGCTCTGTCAAGCCAGCCCATCCAGATACAGAGCCTACTCGGGTTCTGTTGTGTGAATTATCTATCTCTAGAGTAGAAGAAAAACTTTCAAAAATATATCATCTCTCTACAGTAAGAGTCAGGCTGACATTTTGCTTTACCAGATACAGCTGTCTGAACTCAGAGAATCTGGAGATGGACTTAATGAAACAGTTAATGCAAAAAAAACCTGTCTCTCGTTTACTTGGGAGTGATAAGGAGTTTACTGCCTGTTTTATCAACACTAAGCCCTAAGACACAATTCAAATGAGTTCCCTTGAAGTTAGACATAATATAACTCCCCACCTGCTCTTCCCTACAGCAATGTTGATTTATGAGGCCTTACCCAGTACATCTTTGTTTGCAATAGTCAACCCTTTCTCGCCTTTTTTCTTCTTCTTCAGCTTCATGCCAGCAAACAGCCCCTTTCTTAAAGAAATGAAGAGAAGCAATCAGTGTGGTGTCTTCAAGCCCTTTTCTGTGCTGTACTCTGATTTAACTCAAGGAACTGCTAAGAGGGGGGGTTGATTTCCAAGTTAGATAATTATATTTTGATTTTTATTTTGTTAAAAGCAAACAAGAGAAACCTCTGGCTTTATGCTTCATCCCAGTTTGTTTATTTTTAAAATTTGGTCACGTACAGGCAAACCTACTGAGAGAAGAGCCAAAATCTATTTTCAAACCAAGACAGCAAGCAGCAAAGAAACTAAATCCGAGATAAGTTTCCAAGCTAATTACTTCCCACACATGTATTCCTTATGCTTGTGACAAGGCCAGACATAAAAGCTTCTCACAAATTACGGGTTCCACATCAAAAGCAGTTTTCCCGTGAATTAAGATAAATATAAAAGCATTTGTGTAAACCTCCCTTGTGAGGACACCCACTGTATCAGTGGCTTATGCACCCCAACAACTTTTGTCATTTATTTAGTTTGTTCTCATTCCCTTCCAGCAGCACAGCCATGAGCAGGACTGGAGAAGAGTTTCTCCTCAAGCTGTGTTAGGGAGATGCTTCAGCCCAGCATCAACCCCAGCTACCACTTCATGGGGCTTCTCTGCCTCCTACTTCTTCCTATACAAGATTAGTGAATTGATCCAGCTGAAAACTATCCATCTCAGTTAAAGCTTGGTGATGTAATTTTTGAAATCATGCCTGCTTGAAGTAGCCCTGTAGCCTCATCACAGCTTCCTTGTGTTCAACACAGTTTTAGCCACAACCCCTTGCCAGGAACCTACCAATCCGACGACAAGATACATTCATGAGGTCAGAAGTACACAGAGAAACATGGCCCTGGTCTGGTTGCCATCACAGATAAAATATGTCCAGTTATTCAGCAAGTGTCCATGGTGCAGTCCTGCTTCTTGGGACACTGATGGGAAAATTCCCCATGGCCCTGAGGCAGCAGCCAGTACAGCTACCAAGGTAACATAAAGCAGCTCTCCCAGGCCAGGTTGACTGTTCAGAGCTCTGTACTGGTTGTTCTTTTCCTGTTTTACTCTTCCATTAGTCCTTCAGCTCTTCAGTGAGTAGAGAGTACAGAAACAGCAGATGTGTTTTGTAGAGTTGGTTTTAAAGATGGGATCAAAAGCTCTATATATGTCATACAGTCTTTCCCCTCAAAAAGGGTCTCCTTTTTCCTGCCATAGGCACCAGGCCCTCTGCCTTGGTTGCCAGCCAACCTCACCCCACCAAACTTTGTTGTTTGCATTGTGCAGGGTTTCGGGCCATGGAAACTGATGTTGTTCTGGTATTTTGCAAGCACAGACCAGTGTATGACTACAAGACTTATAGCCTAAACAGTCTCCAATTCACACCTGACCTACTGCTCCCACTTCATGCTCTAGAGATGAGGCAGGAGATGATACTGCAGAAAAGGACAGCTCTGGGAAGAAGATGGGGCTTCTCCCCTCTTCCCCTGAGCAGTGCTCAGTACAGCATCCATCTTCAGCAACATGGAAGAGAAGCACCATTTTCTGTGTTAAAGTCATGCCCAGAGAGCCCCATTCAACACAAGGTTTTGTCTGTCTTGCAATTGCCTTACTTTGGGAAATGGTTTGCTGGTTTTTATTCTTCTTCATATTTTCCTTGTCTTTTCTTCCTTTTACAAAATGTGTGTTTTTAAGCCGCATGATTCATCATTTGGGAAGGGGTTGGGGAGTAGAAATCAAATCTCTGAGCACTGGAGTGTGCAATTTAATTTTTACAGGCTCCTGAAAGTTTCTGGAGGCTTGAACCAGTGCTTAATACTGACCCTTAGTGTCTACACAGATCTTCTCTGCTGCCAATAAAGGCCTGGCAAAACAGTAACTATAATGTAAGAAATATACATAGGGAAATTCTTCCTTAAGGGTAAAATGGACAGTGCTTGGAATATTGGTGGGCAATAATGGACTCTTGACTTTGAATGCTTGAGCAAAAAGAAAAAAGAAAAAATGGGAAAAGATGTCAGTAGAACTAAACCAGGTTTAAGCAGCTGTTTTCATTAAAGAAAAGCTTATTGATTTATCATTCTGAATCAACCTGACCAACTTGACTTATACTCAAAAATCCAGTCATTGTAAATTATTCATTTGGCTTTGATTTTGAAAATGTAAATACTGTTGTTGGAGATCTTACCTGCTTACTGAAATCAACACAGTTTTGATATCTATAGTATAGTACTGAAATACGCAGTTCTGCTTGCAGGCAAGTTGGTCTTTTCAAATTTGAAATGTCAAGAAAAACATTTCAGCATATTGGAAAGATTTCATTTTGAAATGTTGGAATTATATGCTTTTATATTTTGAATTGTTTACACCTTATTTTGAGAGATGAAACATTCACTAAATCCCTTGCAAGGTTGCAAGCAGTGGTGGATTTCAGCCCACCTGGAACTCCACTTTTATTAGTACACTGCTCTCTACTGTTTTCCTGATTACTGGCCATGCTGTTCCAAGAGGGGCATGATTTCATGGTACAGTTTTTCCAATGAAAGTGATGTGCTGCATATTAGAGAGGGAAAAACAATCTATGCAGCTGGAGAATTTTGTGCTAGTAACTCTACTGATGAACAAACCAGGAGAGTGGAAACATGAAGGATTTCATATAATGGCAACATTTTTCATTTTTCTTCTGCTGGCCACAAACATGCATTAATAAACATTTTTTTCCCCTATCAGCAAAGAAAATGTTTGTCTAAATTGCTGCAGGAATAAAAACTTACCTGGGGAAACACACAGCCTCACTAGCCCAAACAAACAGGCACCTATAAGCTGAGCAAACCTGATAGCAACCAGTGCTCAAACATCTGAAATCACCTACAAACTTGAGGTGCATTTAGCTATGCAGGAAAAGCAACTGCAAACTGGGAAGGGAAGCTGAAAATGTTTAAATGTTTTATTCAGAGCAAGCAAATGAAGTTTATTAGCCAGGCCCAAGAGGAATGTCAGCAATGCTGGGCACAAGTGCAGAAGATTCACAACTGCCATGAGCCAAGGAAGCCCCAAACCCAATCAGTGTGAGTGGGAATTGAGCACCAAGACAAAAACAGCTCAAGCAAACAGGAGTCAGAAAGTAACTGCAGGGAATTGTCATAAATAACACCTGATGTGGAAAGTGGGCCATTTTCCATGATTTTTATGTTTGCGGAACACACAGAATCATGGAATTGTTGAGGTTGCCACAAAGATCATTACATTCCAACCTCCTATTCTGAGCAGGAACATCTCACACTAGGCCAGGCTGCACAAAGCCTCATCCAACTTGGCCTTGAACACCTTCAGGGATGGGACATCTACAACTTTGCTAGGCAACCTATTCCAGCACCTTACTGTACCTCACAGTACCAAAACTGCTTAAAGACAGAACAACAGAAGTTGCCATGATGTAGTGACAGGAAGAGAAACAGCCAAGCTTGAGATAACTGCACAGATGCCAACAGCAAATCTCTCTTTGAAGCAAACCAGATTTCAGTCTCAGCCTTTTAGCCTGCCAGATGTTCAGGCACAGAGAGGCATCAGGGAACACCTGAGCTCTCCTGCAGCTCTGGCCCCACCAGTTGCCTCAGCCAATTGCATCTGTGGCCACACAGAGAATTGTTGCTCAAAAGTGCTGGAGAAACAGCAAGCACAAGCAGCTTGCAAGACTCAGCCATAGGAAAGGAGAAGAACACAAGGCTGTTCACCAAGATGGCAGGGGAACATTCATTATACATTGGATCTGCCAGTGGGAATCTTCTCTGTAAAGGTCTAAGTCAAGGAAGTTTTCAGGGAACAGAAGGTGTCAATCCCTTGCAACAAGGAGACACCATTGCTTTTGTATGTGAGGTGCTCGTCACCCAGTGACAGTGTAAATGCTCCAAATACTGTACTTATGAGTAAAATCCATGGTGCTTAAAATTATTTAGCCTTCCCCAAAGATGTCCAATGGATACTTTCTTTGGAAAGAAAAATTAAAAGTAAGCTTTCTTCAGATTTCCACAAAGAATGTTGCTTTTCAGAGCAGCTCTAATTCAGTTTCAATTACCTGCTGAAAAATACTCCTTTCTCTCTCCCCAAGGTTGTAAAAATGTGCACAGGAAAATGTTGCCAAGAAGGGAAAGTTTCAGGGTTCTGTGCAGTTTCACTAGATTTGATTATGTCCCCAAAGTCATTTATACCCTTCCTTCATCCCCAAGCCAGACATAAAACTGTGTGTGTCACTTCTAGGTAAACCCCAAAGATGTTGGGAAGGAGCATCTCCCATGCTCCCCAGATGAAGGCACAAACATGGCACTGCAAGATTCTGGGAAATCAGGAGAGACTTGGGGCTCAGAAAAAGTCTTTCATCTGTCTGTGACCCATGGTAAGGTTGGAGGTTGTTAGTGTTGTGTTACAATACACATAGCCCCCACATGCTGTGTGATACACAAATACACAGAAGGAATTACTCCCTTCCTGCAGCCAACAAGCTAATTTAAGACACAGTAAACCAATTTTATATCCAAAGAGAAGGTGGAGGAAAAAGTTCCTACAGAATAGCAACAGGTTTCTCATTGTAAGTGCCTTGACTAGAAGCAATTAAAAATCAACCTTCTCAGATAATCAAGAACACTGCTTAGTTCAAAGAGGTCTGAGCCTCCCAGCTCCTTCCACATGGGGACTGTAAAAGCATCTAGAGTGAGGACACCCTTTTCTCTTTTGCATATGCACAGTGACAATGTGGATCCCTGTTTCATTGAGGTTTCCATTATATAAATAGCAAATAAGAGGGGGGCACCAACTATACCACTGCATTTGATTATGCTCAGACTGTCTCAGATTTGTAGCACAAATCTGTAAATACAAGGGTTCATTTCCCATTACTAGTGGTAGGTTCACTGGGTCTCTGAATTAATTTTCATCCTCCTTGAAAAAGACTCACAAACTGTATTCAACTCTCAGCAAGTTTTATCAGCTTCCAGTTTTCCAGCTTATTAGCTTTGAAAAAATCCTTTCATGCCCTTTCTTTTTCATTTCAGCTGTCCTATCATTACAGAGGCTTCATGATCACTTCTTCATTGCATAATGTTCTCTCAGATATCCAATAATTGCAATTTGCAGTCTAATTTAAAAGAAAGCTGGCAAAAAAACCAACACTTCAGAATTGACAGCCAAGAGTACAAGTGATCTCACTAAATGCTGAATCTCCTCGGAGTTTTTCCAAGTTTAACTTAGTTTCTTCTTCCAGCAAAATCCTTCCAGAAGTCCATGTGCTCAGAGAACTGGTGTATGAGCAGAACAGTTTCTTGGTGCAGAAATGGTCATGCACCATCCAGAGACAAGCAGGGACTTTTAGGGTACAGACCTGACTCATTCTAGACATCTGCTGTAGGACGGCAGAAATCACTTACTTCTGCATTGGTTATCAAGTCAGAACAACCTGAACCTCTTACATGCAGAAGTTTGTAGCTTGAAGAGGAAAATTATTTGTTATTCAACCAAAAGCCAGTCTTGGGCTTGTCCTGCATTAGACCAAGATGCTTCTGAAGGTTGATTTCCACAACCATGTGCCTTGTGATGTCCTTTCCTAGTCCTGATATGTGAACTGCTCCTGCTGTACACAGAGGAATGAAACCAGGGAGGTGGAAGTTTAGGAGCTTTGGAAACACAGAGGGCAGATACAGAAAGAAACCCTGTTTTCTCCAGTACATCTCCCCAGACCATCCAGAAGTTCTCATGGGGATAGGGGGATTAAGCTGCCAGTGTGCTGCTGGCAGCAGAAGATCCTTACTGGAGCAGCTGCTCTGCTTTTCCTCCCAAGACTCTTGCTCCCTGGAAGCTGCAGTCTCAGTAAACTTTTTTAAACCATCACAATTATTTAGTTCAGGGATGATCAAAGGCTTGTGAAACTCCAACCTGAGCCAGCTCCGTTGCCTAAGGACTGTAAAGCAGTGGGTGCAGTGACTGCCTTGACTGAGAAAGTGTTAGAAACTCAAGAAAGAGGGAAAACAGCCTTCAGCCTTCTCACACGAGACTGAAAAAAAAATGTTGGTGGGTCTGTGTCTTTGCGATTTTGTTATTTCCATTTTGTAAGGTGGTTTGAGAGGTTTTTGCAGCTCCTTAAAATTCTTCCTATTTCAACAAAATGTAATTTTCCAAAGAGTTTTGCAGTCGATCAACCAGAATTGCATCAGATGAATAGTTATCTCCATACAATTAGCTCTAATTCTCATCAAATAAACACAAGCAAAAAGAACATAATTCTCTAGGTGATAGAATTATTTTCTATTTCCTTTTTAAATGCAAAAGTGTAAGACAGACTCTTGGCTAATTTTATCACTTCCATGATATGTACTAGTGTAGGAAATTGAAAGGAAAATAAAATTATCTTATAATTTAAACCACTCATCTCAAACAGTAAAACATAATCAAAACAAGAAGATGGAGCTTTAAAATAAAAAGCCTAATCAATTGAAAGATATAATGCAAGCATAATCAGTTAATTCAGAAACATTTTTTAAAGCTAGTATGTCATTTGTGGTAAGAACTGAAGTCCCAGGGAAGAAAGTTATTGCATTACATTTAATTATCCAAGAGGCTGAATAAAATAGCTTCTGTGTACTTGGTCATATGGAAAGCAAGAAACACCTCAATGAATGGTTAATATTGTACCCAATTCTTGCCTTCTTTTTGCAGGATTACAGAAGTTAAAGGAAGATATTTTTTTTTCTGTTTATTTGTTTCATTTATTTCATTTGCCAGAGCAGAGTTGCTTCTTACAGCACATTGTGACAATACATCCCTTCTCCTGATTCTGTAATGTGATTCCCTTTACCCCCAAAGTGACATCTATGTGACACTTGTGCAAATAATTTACCATCAGCAACAGCAAAACTAAATTGCAAGGTGATGATACAGTGATCAGTGTTAGATCTAAACTAAACCTGTATGTTCAATAATAGGCTCTAAGTTAGCTATTACAACTCAAGAAATTCTGCTGTCTTTGAGGATAATTCTCTATAAAACTTCAATCTGTTGAACTCCAGCAGTCAAGAACTTAAATCAGCCATTGCAAAGGGTAGGAAATGAGATAAAATGATGACAGGGATCATTATATGCCACTAAATTACTGCATTTTGGCTACTGCTTGCTGCTCCAATTGGATTCTCTGGAAAAGAGCACGAAACTCAGCAATGTGAAGGAAACACTGCTATGATTAGAGGAGGGTAATGGCTCCTGGCAGAGCCTATTCAGCCTGGAAAAGAGCTGATAGACTGTTTTGAAAGTAGTGCACTGCAGTAAGAATAATCAAGCACACCTGAGAAGCTCTAAACTTGTAACTGGCAATCAAACTTGAGGAGATGATTCCAGAGTCATCACTGATGGTCTCTCAAGCCAGCAGCTCAGTGTGCAGCATTGGTCAAAAAAAGCCAACACAGTGCTAGGTATCATCAGGATGGATATTGGGAATAAGCCAGTTGGTGTCATTTAGCCTCCAAAGCATTGGTCAACCCACATGAGATCACTAAGACAGGACAACAGAATAATTCAGGTTGACATCTCAAGTACTGCATGCAGCTCTGGTCTCCACATCTCAAGAAGGAAAACAGGATTAACAAAGGCACAGAAAAGGGTGGGAGAAGCCACCTGGTGAGAGAATGAAGCAGCTTGAACTCTTCATTTGGAGAAGGGAAGACTAAATGGGAATAGGATAAAAGTTTATATATTTAAGCTCATTAATAATGTGAAAGCAGAGCTGCCTGTTATTCAGCAAAGCCCACAACACTAAAATGAAGATGCACTTGATTAAGCAGGTCTAAAAACACCAAAAGGACCAGACAGGAATGTATCCATTAATTACATCATATAAATGTTCTGGATGCTGGTGGGAATGGACCACAGAAAGTGGCCAGGCTCAAATGCTCTCCCTGATTATCACCTTCAGACAGAGCATCATGCCAGACAGATGCCAGATTTGACCTCTTGAGAGTATTTCCCATGTTCTGGTGGTTTCTTCATCATAAATACCAGATCTGTGCATGGGTGGGTCACCTGGTGGTCATGCTGGATTTGAAGCAGGTACGTGTTCACTATCACATTTATCTCAGCATGATCAAAGCACACAGTACAAGTTTTTGCCAGGATTGTAGCTAATCAGGCATAAAGCCTGAGAGTGAAGAAACTAATCCATGCTTTGAACACACTTGAACAGGAAGGCAAGTTCATCCCCAATTATCACAGCCTCATGTGACCACCACGTTCTTTAGAGAAAGCTGGATTTACTGTATTGCCTATCTGCAGCTGAAGTGGTGTTTGGAAATGACCTATAAAACAATGAGTGACATGGAGAGAAGAACAGAAAAGGAACTTCTCAGTTTCAGTCCCCAGGGCACAAAACAGGAGCACTCAACGACATTATCAGGCAACAAGTTTAAAACAAATGAGCAAAAGTGTTATTTAGTGAGACACATAAAACATAAGACACGTTGCAAGGCACGTTGTTGAGAACTAAAAATTCAAAGTGATTTCAGGTAAATTTATGGAATATGTGCCCAGATAGTCCAGTAACCATCTGGCTCAAACTTCCTAACTGCATGAAACTGCTAAGGGCAGGATCACTTTCTCATACGTGTTTCACAGAGACTTTTCCCAAGTATCCATCCTTGGCCCCTCTTGGGAGGCAAGAGGTGAGGTGAAGGAGCTGTTGTGGTTTTACCCAGTTGCTTCCATGTTTTTAGCATTCTAATTAAAAAATATTATTTCCCTAGAAGCTGTTATATGCAGGACTAGAAGATGATCTGTAAGAAGTATCAGCTTTATGCAAACATATTCTGAACAACCTCTAATTGAATTTTTGGATTGTGCTCAGTTCTGCCACAAATTTTCTTAAACTCCAAAGCTCTGAGAAAGCTTCAGAAGCCTTAGTGCCTCAGCATGGGGCTTCTGCAAGCACTGGCCATTTGCCCAGGCACATGCAGCCTCTTTCAAATCCTGCCCCTTCTGCAGAAAAGCAATTACTTTTTTTTGTGACACATTTAGCATCCTTACACATCAGGAGTCATGAGAACAAAGAAGCCACACCCTGAACAGGTATAAATTAGTGGTCATATTAAATGATTTTTTTGTGTGTGTGTCAATGCACAAAAGCTAGGTAATGGAGCTACTAAATACTCATATGCCTACAAAATAGAGAATGCAGTTAGTACATGCAGGAAATTCTTTTCTCTTGTTCCTGCACCTCTTAGAGTCATTTCCTCCCTCTACAGGGAGCTTGAGCCATGACCAGAAAGTCTCAGAAAGTCTGCTCTTGACTTTGTGCAAGTAGGAATGATTGAAGAAAGCACAAGGCAGTAGGGAATAGATAAATATAATCATGTCTGCCAGAAACAGTTAAATAAGCATTGAAGGACTTGTTTATATTCCTTTCCTTCAAGAAGAAGTCTTTAACTATAATTAACTGAATTTAACTCAAACCTTGGAAGAATTCCCTGAGGGTATTAGACATACCTGTGTGTCTGAGGTGTCACTGCTGAGGGCTCCATCCTGCTGGTTTTCCTCCAGTTACTGCCTTTTACACTGTGAACAGGCTCTCCAAGCTCATATTTGCATTTAACACTGCATTTAAGTTTGGTAGCAAATGTGGTGCCTTGTTAGTCAATCTGGCAAACACTGAACAAGGATAGACTTATCCCTGTGCAAACATTAACTCCTCCAGCTCTGCAGAGACCTGCAGGACCATGCCCAGGAGCCACACGATGCCCTCCCGTGACAGATCACAGCTAGAAGAACATGGAGATTTTCACACCCACCAAGAAACCTTGAAAAGTTTTAGATTCCAGGCTCTGAAAACATGCTCTGGAAAAACAGGCCTGTTTTAAGTCTTCATGCATTTACTCTCAGTTATATCTAGTAAGAATATGATTCCTTTTCCTCTGTTTTCTCACTTTTCCCCACTCATATTGCATTATGGTTTCTCCTTCTGCTCCTCCCACCTCCCAGGCTAAAAGGCTTAATATGTTCAAATTTTAGCTAGCAAACTTCCACAATATTCACAACTGTTGCCTCCAGTCTTGCCTGTACAGCTACTTCCTTGATGTTTCTTCTTGGACACTCTCCTGTCCTTGCTGAGAACAAGTTACAGAGGCATGGGACCCCTTTGGTTCTGCATTTCCCACAAGACCATTTTCACACCTAGTCTGATGGGAACTGACCTGTACAGAGGATGGTCTATTCCCACGAGGTTCTTCAAGATTACCAGCTCTTAAAGGACACATTGTAATAAAGTATTTCAACCCCCAGCAGAGTGGGGAGATACATGCTTCCCAAGATGCATAATTAAGTTCCCTGCTGTGATGAAGGTGCACAGAGCACATGAGGCACCAGTAGCTTTACTGGAGCAAGAAATGCAGCAGAGAAATTAAGTAACATTAGGCAGCTCAACCCTAATTATCAGCGGGGTTCAAAATTATGCATCTTTTCTTTCTGGTGACTTTTGGGAGACATCAGGCTCATTTCCTTTACCTTGGTTCAACAAGGTACAAGCCTCAAGCCTTGCTGTCCAGAAGCTGTCCTGCCCTCACCAGCACCAATCATACTCTTGTTTGCATTGAGCAGTAGAGAAAAGCTACACTAGGAGGAGAAATGATAATGAAATCAGGTATCTCATACTATCCTATATCTTTAAATAAGCATGTGAAGAATCCCTTTTTCTCCACTGGAGCAGAAAATGAAATGCCTTTTTTCATTCACCTTTCACTCACCTTAATAAAGCTCTTATTCTAGCTTTTTTCTGGGGGTGCTTTTCAAGAAGAAAAGGGAGGAAGGGGGGAAGGGAGGAATTATTCTTTATTAATACAGAACAATTTCACTACCTTGCCCTGCAATTTGCATCTGAATAAGCTGAACTGGCAGCTTTGCAGGAGGAAGGCTTTCAGGGAGAGACAGTCCTGGGCACTCTGAATATCCACCAGTGACTGACCTGTTTTGCTCACCTCTGGAAATGTAGACTTTGGAAGACATGAGCAGAAGTCACAGCTGGAGCATGATTCTTCCCAGCAATAAGAACTGGAGATACTACCCTCTTAGTGTTCCCTTGCTGTTATACCCCTTACTTCTAAAACAGTGGGACTTGGCCTCTATGGCAACTCTTGTCAAACGCACATGGACTGAGGAAAAGTGTATGTGTTTACATCCACCTTTTTCAGCATTAAACCTCCTCTTAAAAAGGCCTGCATAAGTCAGAGCAGCTGCTAAAGGGTTGCTTCAGCTTTTGCTACTGAAGTACTAATTGGGTTCTCAGTGTAGAGCCACTGTTTCCAGCTGAGGCAAGGGGATTCTTGTTGGCTTGTTTCAGGTCTTATGGGAAGGTTTGTGCACTTAGGAAAGATCCTGTTTTGGACCCAGATGGTGTAGGTGCCTCACAGCCTGTCAGGGAAGGTCTCAACTTTTGCAAGGAGAGTTCAGTTGCCTGCCAGAAGCAGACTCTGTGTCCCTGCCTACACTACACTGAAATCAATCCATGTTTGCAGAGCACCTGGTACAACAGATTCTTGACACAGGAACTACTCTTGTTATTTATTATTAATCACTGAAAAAGTCATGATTGCTATGTAGAAGATACAGGTGAATTATTCAGATCAGTCTGTGTAAAATAAAGGGGGCTGGTTCTAGCTGTGGTGTTAATCCCTCTGCCCAAAAAATTGTTCTGTGCCACAGGAGCAGCTGGACAGAGAGTGTTGGGCTTTTGCTTTTATGAATCTGAGGCCAAACAGAAAACTCCCTTGTATTTACAAAGGGGGTGTTTTCTGGGCTGCTTGATAAACCAAGGTGGGGGCTGTGCCCAGCACCAAGTCATAAGACAATTAGGAGTGTAAAAGAATAGAAAGCTTACACAAGGGGAGGGTTTCAATAGTCAATACATTCAAAAAGTGACTCAGCCCCTCTTCTCTCATAAAAACCAGACCAGTCCTGGGATAATCCAGGCCTCCAGTGGAGCAAAAGGGATAAGAAGAAAGACAAGATATAAAGTTTGTTTCCAGCCTTACTCTTGCCACATCCATGAAGTTACGAAGCTTTGGGTGGTCTGTTCAGATAATGGATTTAAAACATTCACCTGTCTCATGGGAAGAGCATCAGGAGTCTTAAGTGTTGTTTGAGAAACACTCTAATAGCAATCACAGTTTATAGACATGGGCTGGTACATCCATCCAAGGCTTGAACAAAATAGTTCCTCTCAACTACCACAGACACTTAGCAATCCACATGTTTTCTTTTAGGTTTCTCTGATGGCTACAGGATATTGTTCTCAATCATCTTTGAAACCCTGAGGGACCTGGTTGTTGTGACCAAAATTCTGGGCCATGGATATGACACATCCTTAGGGCTGCTCTGTTTTGTGCAAAACCATGTCAGTTCCACAGGTCCTGTGAGCTCTCCTGTGCTCTGATGGGAAACGAGGCTCTGCGTTCTGCTCAGTACAGCTGTTAGGACTCATGGCCCAAAACTACAGACCCCCAACATGATCCCCAAACTGCTGGCTGGTTCATCACACTCCAGTGATGATGTAAAATGTTTTCTGAATATAAATTGAGCAGTGACATTTGTAAAGATGCTTCTGTTTGCACTGGAACACAACTGCTGGCTGCTCGGCAGGGATCTATTATCAGACATTAATCCTTTCTGGCACAGGAATAAAACCAGACTATTTGCTGTGGAAAGTGCTTGGCATCTGAGCTCATCACACACATGGTGACATTGTCATCCAGTAGGTAGGAAGTCTGAAGACCATTCAGGAGGCTGAGCAGGTTGACTTCCATAAACAAAACGGTTTCTGAGCACAAAGCCGCTCCACCTGGCAAAGCCTTTTTTTAATTCCAGCCTCAGAAAGGCTACAGCTCACCTTACCAAGGCAAGTACAAAGGTCCAGCATGCAAGGACCCTGATGGACAGATCTGGAGGATAAGGGATGGGTATTGCCCTCCCAGAGTTTTACCAAAAGCTACTGTCAGTTCTTGGGCACATAATACAATTCTCTACTTACAGCTGTGTATGTATGAGATTAAAGTAATGATTTTTGCATGGTCCATGTGCTGACAACACTTTTTCACTCCCTATGTCCCTGTGATCCTACATTACCAACAGTGGATCTCTTTAAATTTATGCTTCCATCATGAATCTGTTCTTATTGTGCCTACTGCAGTCCCAGGCAGAATAAGTAACAAGACAATCACTGACCAACACAAAAGATGCTCCTAGATGAACAGGCTCATAACAGGGTTTTTTCTGACATTTCTAGAAAGAGGATGAATATCCCATTTCTCTTCAAGTCCTAAAGATTCATGTACTACTGACTCAGTGGGGCTGGAGATGCTAGGGCTTAGCAGTCATATTCCAGAATAACCTCCTGTTCTGTACAACTTTCCAGTTAATCTTCAGAATGATTTTAGGGAGTTGTCTTCACAGCAGACTTTAATATTTCGAAAGCCAGAAAAGCAAATGCTGCCTTCAGCCTTTCTATAGATGTCAAGTTTAAACTGAGCATTTTATGAAGTAGCTGGTACAGTTGAAGTTCAGGAGAGCAATCATTGCAGGGTAATTTGATTTTCACTTTGGGTGGCCTGTACCCTGCCAGGTCAATTAAACTCCTTTCTTCTCCAGTCTTGAACTAGTCATGAGAGAGAGGAAAAAATAGTATCACCTTCAACAATTATTTGTAGACCATTATGTTATTCCCCAAGCCAAATCTGAAGAAGGTTCCAGGGGCTGGAAGCAGGACATGGGGCTGCTATCACTCAGCTGTTGTAAAATTGACGTCTGCAACCAGGGCAGATTTTCCACAAAGTCACCCTTTGATTCAAAGTCAGCTGTGTCTTGCATGTGAGAGGGCCTGAATATTTCCCAGACAAACATCTCCTCTCTCCCCTTTTGTCATAGCCATCCATATGACATCATTCATCCATAGTGCTCCTTTATTTTACTGGGGTTGGAGGGAAGCTGTTGAAACAAAGGGTGTATAAAATGACTAGTGTACTAGTAGTGCCTAAAGTAGACACCTTTATGTCTCAATGTTTGCTCCTCACCAGTGTCCCTGAGACCATCCTGCCCTCACAGGGTACAATTCTAAGAAGTTTGCTGTTCTGGAGTATGAGTCACATTTTGTCAATAACAAGCACACTTGGTCAAACCAAACACTTGCAGTTAGTCATGTATTTTTCAAGGTGTTTGGAAGCAGCCAAGCTCCAGAAATTGTCACAAGCATTGTTAGCATCAGAGGTGGAAATGGCTGGTCAAAAAAACGGCCTACATAGTCTGGTGAGAAGCCTGTCTCCATATAAAAATTTAGAATGAACCTCCTTGTGAAGGATCAGGCTTTCACTGCTTGTGCTTCAAATTCCATTCATATTTTACTGAGACTATTTGATAAATAAGAAAAGGAAATAAATATTAAATAAAGAATATTATTTTATTTTATGTAAAAAGTTGTTGGAGGATTTATTAATATGCCCCTTCTGTACAAACATGCAGAGATATAATTATGGAGTAGTTGACACCCTAGAGGGAAGGGATGCCATCCAGAGGGACCTTGACAGGCTGGAGAGGTGGCCAGTGCCAACCTCATGAAGTTCAACAAGGCCAAGTGCAGGGTCCTGCACATGGGTGGGCACAACCCCAGACACAAATACAGGCTGGGGGAAGAATGTCTGGAGAGCAGGCCTGAGGAGAAGGACTTGGGGGTGATAGTAGATGAGAAGCTCAACATGAACTGCCAGTGTGTGCTGGAACCCAGAGAGCCAGTTGTGTCCTGGGCTGCATCAGAAGAAGTGTGGCCAGCAGGGCCAGGGAGGGGATTCTGCCCCTCTGCTTTGCTCTGGTCAGACCCCACCTGGAATATTGTGTACAGTTCTGGAGCCCTCAGCACAGGAAAGATATAGACCTGTTGGAGAGAGTCCAGAGAAGGGTCACCAAGATGATCCAAAGGCTGGAGCAGCTCTGCTATGAAGACAGGCTGAGAGAGTTGGGGCTGTTCAGCCTGGAGAAGAGAAGGCTCCAGGGAGACCTTATAGCTCCTTCCAGTACTTGAAAGGGACCTACAGGAAAGCTGGGGAGGGGCTTTTCATCAGAGAAGATAGTGATAGGACAAGAGGTAATGGTTTTAAACTGAGAGAGAGGAGATTTAGGTTAAATATTAGGGAGAACTTTCCCTATACCATGTTGCTCAAAGCCCCTTCCAGCTTGGCTTTGTCCACTTCCAATAATGGGGCATCCACAGCTTCACTCAGCAACCTGCTCCAATGTCTCACCATTACCTCTTGTTCTGTCACTACAGGCCTTGGTAAAAAGTCTTTTTCTGTCTTTTTTGTAAGTGTCCTTTATATACTGAAAAGTAGCAATCAGGTCTCCCTGGAGCCTCCTCTTCTTCAGGTTGAACAATCACAACTCTCTCAGCCTTTCCTCAAAGCAGAGGATGCTCAAAGCCCTACAGAGGTCAGACTATAAGTAGTACCTATATACCCACCCAAAAAGCAGGATTGCTGGGATAAAGTTAAAACATGTGAAAAATGTAAGAAATTAAAGTGGGTTTTGGCTTTAGAAAGGATTAATTATTTTTGTCACAACAATGCACCACAGCAAGTGTCTTCTATAATTTCCTGTCCCTGACAAACCTCAGTGTGAACAAACATTAGCAGGAACAGTGTGAGGCTCTGGGAGAGGCAACACAGCGATTTGGTCTTGATGGAGAAGACCATCCTACAGCATCTCTTGGAGGACACCACGATGTGCAGCAGACTTTTGAACCCCTTTGCTTTCACTGGGGACACACCAAAGCCTGGTACTTTTCCATACCAGGAGTCCATTCTAAGGGACATGACTTCCTCAGCTGCTACTGCCAGGGCTGAAAGAGTTCCTGACAGAGTTGGCTCGAGGCATCATTTCAGAGGTAGCCAAAGCCTGAGCTACAGCTTGGAAGAGACACAGCTGATGAGAACAGGGTTCAGACACAACTGAGTCATCTTTTATCAGTACAGATCATTAAATGCAGGAAATGCCAAGTAAGTTCACTTAACATGAATGTCTGTTGTTGCAGGCTAAATTTAATCCAATTATCTCCTGTTTTCTTACAGAAGCCCAAGAGTTACTGCAGGTCAGGCACACTGTGCACACCTCTCTCTCCATCTGCAAGTGGAGGTTCTTCCAGGCTTTTAGCCCAGCTCCAGCCTGCACCACCAGAAACACATTTTAAGACATCCATTGTCACAGAAAAAAATTGTGTTCTTCAGTAATTCTATAAAAACAGAAAATCCACCTCATCCCCTCAGGAGGCAGTAAGAGTAAAGAGATAGCAGGGAAAATACACTTTGGTTCAATTTCGATATTTGCAAAGATTCAACTTAAAAATATTGTAAAAACAAAGAAACAAAATAATAAAAAAAATTTAAAAACCAAACCAACCAACCAAAAACCCAAACAAAAAAAAACAAACAGACAAAACCCAAGACTTTCAGGGGAACATTCACATGAAAATAAAGTAGGAAATATGGGTTAGCATGAAGAAGAAATTTAGTCCACATGTTCAGTTAGTTTCAACCAGCAATGTGCCTCTGACAGTTTCCTCACTCACACCAGTTGGATCCAGCTCAGCCACCCAGCCAGCACTTTGATCAGAAAGCATGAGGGGGTAAATACATCAATACCCCATAAAGTCCCAATATGGAATGTATTTGACCTGTTGTCACACATCTAGAAGCCAGTGACAGATTCATCTCACCTAACTTCAGACACCTAGAGCCAGGCTGCTACATCCCAGCCAGTCATCCCGGGTAATCCAAATCAAGTAGATGTCAAATGCATCCAAATGAACAGGCACCAGAAGTGTTCACTTCTCTCCATCATCTGGGAGGAGAGTGAGACACTTGAGACATCTACATTTGTTCAGATTAATCCCACCCCCATGCAGCAAAGCCTGAGCAAGCAGGTGTAAAACCAACAACAAAAAAAGATCAATCGGACTTTCTTCATGAAATTCAGATTTCAGATTCAGAGAGATTGTGTAGAGTGATTTGATGAGGGGGTGAAAAAAAAAATAATAAAAAATTGTGGGTTTTGGGGGGTTTTTGTAAAACCCAGAGATTTCACTTGAGAAGCCCAAATGTAAGGGTTTCCCTACCCTTGCACTGACCCCCCCCCCCCAGGGAGCTTTGTTTCTTTTTCATGAACATGAATCAGTTCTACCTCTGGGCTCTACACAAGGAACTTGACGTCAGCATTTCTCTGGGTCAGTGAAGGGGAGGCAGCTGTGTGACTTCCAACCTCCCCCCCCCCCATGGAGCATTGCTTCTCTTTTCATGAACATGATCAGTTCTACCTCTGGGCTCTACACAAGGAACTTGACGTCAGCATTTCTCTGGGTCAGTGAAGGGGAGGCAGCTGTGTGACTTCCAACCTGCTCATGATTGGAGTCAGCAAATCTCCACACTCCAAAGGGAGATTATCCATCACCCTGTCCTGGTGGAGAAGTGACATTGCAGAGCCTCCCTATGCCACTAGTGCTTTAGTTCTCAAATGCCACCTGGTGGTGCCTCTTCAAAGCCCTGTCCAGTCATTATGGGCATCCTTTGAGGATAAAAAGGCTGAGTTGTGCCTTCAGAGTAGCAAGCTCCCTGCAGGAATCCAGATGCCTACAGATCTAGTCCCTGTTGCAAGTATCTATTTGATGGGCTTGTAATAGAGTCTAAGGCAGAAGTAAACATTGGTAATAGTAAAATAAATATAACAGAAAGGGGAAGAAAAACCTGCAGCAGAATCAATCAACCAAACTTCCCTGAGGCATAAGCAGCTTGTGTGTATTGCAGGCAGGACCCAAGGCTGGTGTTACTCAGAAGAGTCAATGCATGTTTTCCAAGTCCCATCCAAAGGCCTCACTGTCAGTCACATTTTGTAACCATGCAGTTCATTTTAGTCAGGTGAAGTTATTCAGTGATACCTTGGGCAGCTTTAGGAGCAAGATCTGGATGCTGGCTTCCCAAAGTTTTTACAGTAGCTCCATAATAAACAATAAGAAGGCAATAAAATGAATAAAACAATCAATAAAAAAAAAAGTAACAATGAGTGATTAAGAAGAGGAATGACTTGATCTAAAGAGCAACAGTTTCACCACTGGCAGGGGATGTCCCAGTGCTTCACTGCCACTGTGTACGCAACAAGTTGCTGTTTGTGACAGAAGACCCCAGATGGGGGATTGGAAGATACTGTCTTCTTCCAGGGCAGCTTTCTGCATTCACAGAGAGTGACACCAGAACCTTGTTTTTTCAAACTTCCCAGGCTACCTACTGGAGCCACAGGCTTCCTCTCCAGTACCCTGACCCATGAAAATGCCACGAAAGAAGACTCAAGCCATCTACTAGGCAGAGGAAGAAGGCTGCACTTTATGCATCCTTGAGGCAAAAACTGTTCTGGAGGTACTTACTCATAATACTTAAGAGTACCACAGATTTTTTTGTTTGTTTCTTAGTGGAGAGCAGTTCTGGGCCTCATAAACATTTTAGCTAGGTGCAAAACAGGCAGCAGGAAGCTTCCTGCTGTGTTTACAGGCTTGGTACCAGGAGCTTCTTCTGCACAGACAGGTCATGCCGTTCTCAAGCTGGATTTTGCCTTTCCCTGCAGGCAAAAACTGCATCCAGAGCTCATGACTTGCTATGAATTAATTAAGGGAATACTGAGCAATGGGTCAATACTCAGAGCTCTAAATACAGACTCTCAAGTTTTTCATGCCAGGGACTTTTACACAGGGGAGCTGGGGACGTGCTGGCTTAAGCCAGATGGCAGGCAGTGAGGGCATCCAGATCCCATGCTTGGACACAGCCAACCAAGTCAGAAGAGATCAGCCTGTAGCACTGAGCAATGGAGCCCCAAGATGCCAAACACCATCACGACCCAGCTCAAAAATCCAGAGCCCCAGAGCCCTTGCAGCTGGTCACTACATCCTCACAGGCAAAGGCCAGACTGTGCCATTGGGCACAAGGCTGACAAGAACAAAATGCTCCCCAGAGAGCTTCTCAGGGGATTGTCCCTCTGCTTTTCCCTCAGCATTGGTTCACAAGATAACCCATAGCACAGGGCAGAAAAAGGAGGGATTACAATTCCCTGAGTGCTTACAGAGAAACCCAAACCCTCCTCCAAAGCACTGGCAGATGCTTCTTGCAGCCACTCAGAACCTGCCAAGGGGTGGCCTCCTCCTTCCTTACTGCATGTTGAGTGGGTTTCCTGACAACCCCCTGCCTGTCTCAGCCCAAAGCTGCCTGGCCAGGTGGGTTTCCCTCCCATGCTGTGCACAACACAGCTGCAGGCCAGCAGCCTCACAGGGTGCAGGCTTTGGGCTGGAAAGGATATATAAGGATGAGGGGAAGGGGCACAGTGGCCTCTGAGGGGGAGAGGGGTTCCCAGGGAGGTGGCTGAAGTCACCTCAGCTTGGTGGGTCCAGCCCTTGGTTGCTGCCCTGCGGGTTTGTCTGAAGGGAATAATCTCCCCAGGGAGGTAGTGGTTTCCTCAACACTGGACACTTTAAGACTCAGCTTGATAGGGTGCTGGGCCATCTCATCTAAACTGTGTTACTGCCCAGAAAGGCTGGATCCTTGAGGTCCCCTCCAATTGTGAGGGTTGTCCAAGCACAGGTTGTCCAGAGAAGCTGTGGCTGCCCTATTCCTGGAAGTGTTCAAGGCCAGGCTGGATGGGGCCTGGAGCTGCCTGGGCTAGTGGGAGGTGTCCCTGCCCGTGCAGGGGGGTTGGAAGTAGGTGATCTTTAAGGTCCCTTCCAACCCAAAGCATTCTAAGATTAGAAGTTAAAGTATTTCTCACTTAGCTCGCTGCTAGAAGTCTTGATATTTTCACTTTTTAAATAAATAGATAGGTAAATAGAAATATATTTTAGAACGAATATATAGAAGAAGCATTACCTTGGCTTTTTTTCCTCCATCTCCTGTGCTTTCCAGGTGTTTGGTGTCAAAGTGGCCTTCAGCAACTCATCCAGCACCTGCAAGGCACACCAATCCTCTTGGCTGTCATAGGGATTCTGCCTCTGTTTACGATTAACCCACCAAGATATCCGGCACGGGAGGGTGAGGTTGTTTGAACACTTAATTATATTCATGACTCTTATTCTAGATAAGGTTTCCCAAAGCACTGATGTGTATAATTCTAGTTAGCTGCTTAGTGAAGCCTGGCAAAACTCTGGTTTTAGCTCACAGTGCTCCTTTACAGAGACCTTTTTTCCTCCTCCTGCCAGCAGTGGGTCAGGTGGAACCAGCTTGTGACTTCAGCCAAAATTTTGGCTCCTAGAACAGCTCAAAAAACCAAAAAGCCTGATGTTCTGGGGTGCCACAATGCCAAAATGGGGTGTACTTCATGCAGTTCAGGTATTTGCTGCACTAATACTATTTCTACTCCTTCTTCACATGCACAGACCCTCCTTCCTGATTCTCCCCTGTGCACCAATATCCCAATGAGATCAATGGGAGTTTGGCCAAGATGTTAGAGACTGGTGGAATGGAAAGTGCAGGAGTTTAGCTCCCTCTGTAATGCAGAGGTACTGCTCCCTGCATGGCCTGCATATACTAAAACCTGTTTTCAAGATGAGGACAGTCCAGCATTAGGACGAGCTGCTCCGTGAGGTTGTACCATCTCTGTCCTTGCAGGTTTTCAATACCTATGTGGACAGAGTCCTGAGGAACCTGGTCTGCTCTCATGGCTGACACTGCTCAGAGCAGGAGATTGGACTAGAGACTGGCCAAGGGCCCTTCCAGCCTCATTTGTCCTGTGGTCCTACCCTACAACCCTATATCCTGATACTGATAATGGTGTGTGTGGGTATATGAGGAGTTACAGCATGGGTTGAGGATTAAATCTGCTACCTGTAGTGAAGCTGATGTTGCTGTGACTACATAAGTCACACACCCTCTCTGAACTGTAATGTGGGGATGAATTCTCTTCCTTGTTTCCCTGGGGCATTTGTAAGCATAGTATAAAATTTTCAAATTACTCATACAGCAAATGATGATTTACTGTGTTCCAGCAATGCAGCATTTCCATTAGTCCTTGGGGCAACACAAATGTAAACTCTAGGACAAAGCACAGGTATATTTTAGGCAAAGTCTTGCTTAACCTAATTAAACTAACCAAACATCAACCTGCTAGCCAAATACAGTGTTAACCAGCTGATCATTTAATCTCTTACTTAAACAATATAAACATGCTTCACTGGGCTCCATAGTTCTGCAAAACTAAACCTGTTTTATGTATTAAAAAATGCCACTGACACAAGAAGATAAGCAAACTGCTGCAATTAATACAATTAGCACAAGAAGAGGAGGCCTGGCTCAATGAGCACTACATTGTATCATACACAGTCATGTTGCTACACAGCTCATTAGCTTTGCAATCTATGTCCAAGTGTTGTGTTGTGTTGAGAAGCAAACAGGGAAGAAAAGAGTCTGATCTCTTGGCAGGAGGAAGGTCTTACATGAGGAAGCTTAACTGGGGTCTTTCCAAACAGAAACTGCTCTCCATCTTGGTTAAAATAGGTTGTGTCAGAGGGACAGAGTAAAGGGCATCAATATTTGTTAGGATTTTATTTTGGTTTGGTTTAGGGTTTATGGCTGGTTTAGCACTTGACTAGTCAGCACAGATGTTCAAGGTGTTAAGATACGTTTGTACCATCTAGTTCAGACACTTATAATTATTAGTTGGGTTTCATGCAGTGATCTGAGCCACGTTAACATCTCACTGCAGCTGAGAAGGGATGGGGACATCACTCCCCCTTACCAGTCTTCTCTCCCTTACCCTCTTCTGCTCTCAGCCATGTTCCTGATGCTGACACTTACTGTAGCAACATTGCTCTGAGCCAGTTTAACTCACTAATCTACCAGACACAAGTGGACAATCTGGAACTACCTTGCAGGTGGAATCAGGGAGTCTGGAGCCAGGAGGAAGAGAGAGAGAGAGACATGTCACAGTGCGGAGCAAGAGAAAGGAGAAGAGGGATGATGGAGCCATGAGCTTGGCTCAGCTGTTGATGAAACCACAATCAGAAGTACTTATTCTAGATTGAAAGGTTCCCTGTGAGGCCTATGAAGGTACCAGAAGAGCTGTTTCTTCCTTCCTTCACCCAAACATAAGTTTATAATGAAAAAGTAGTTCTAGCAGCTCTCTGAGGTAGGACTTTAAGTACATCTAGGTGGGTGCTCATCAGGACAACAACTAGAGGCAGGAGAGGACCCAGGCTCAGAAAAAGGGATGCAAAGAGAGCTATTCTGCCTCCAAAGGGACAATCAGTGTCATCAGTGATGCTAAGGACATCCTGCTTGATCTCCCTTCACTGCTCCAGAACTGTGTGGGTGTCCTATGGATCCCGTGCTATACCTGCCAGCACATGAGGGTGTCTGAGTTCCCTCACACCTCTAATGGCAGTAGATGTTTGTGCTTTTACAGGTCCCATTTTGCACGTGGTACAGCAGACTGGAGGAACTGAGTGTGACACACTCATTTTGGGTAGGTAAAGCTGTAGGGCTGAATTCTGAAAACCGATTTGAATTCAAAAAAAGATGGAAATGTGTTTTGTGGTTTTTTTGAAAATCATTCCAAACTGTTGTTAGTCCACCTCTCACATTTGAGGGACTTTGACTTTCACAGTGCTGAGCTCTTTCACTTTGTAATTATTTGGGGCATTCGTCTGGAGCTCAGTGGATATTATAGCCGCCACTGCTCACTACATTAAAGAACTGATGCTGTTTCCTTCACATTTAGGATGACCTATCTTAAGGAGGGAGAATAATCTCTCATGGCACCAGACATCCACCAGGGTCCAGCTGCCCTGGATTCACCACTCCAGGGTGTTTCCTAATGTGTCTGTCCAGAGGAGGCAAGAAGAGCCGTGCTGAGGTGCATCAACTAGAAAGGGGCTTTTGTGATTGTGATTAAGTGACATTAATTTCCACTTAGGTATTTATATTTCTCTAATTCCCTGGAAGAAGCCAGTCTCCTGGCTCTGCAGGAGGCCACCGAATGCTTTACTGCACAGGAGGCCCAAGGGAGGTAATCTGAATTAACTTTTAAAGTGGACAAATTCAACTGCATTAATCTCTGTGTAGAGAGACATGCTCAGAATTACTGACAGTAATTTGATTTGGTTTGCTGAAGTTTGGAAGTGAAATGACAGAAAGTAAAATGAGGGACAGGTGCCCTGGAGAGGACCTACTCAGGAGTTCAACCAGGTCTATCTGATCTACCTGAAGACTCCAGGGCAGAGGAGGCTGAAAACTGCTAACTGTGAGCTGACAAGCAGTGACTGTGGTGATGACCTGGTGTCTGCAGGGAGAAAAGGAAGAGGAAAAGTGTGTCAATACCAGGCCTTCACTCTGCTGGTATCTTAGGGTTAATGCACACTAATAGAAATGGCAGAGTATTTTTACAACATTAATAGAAATTTATTGTATAAATAGCCAATAATAATTGACTCTAATGGA
>NW_009951948.1:857242-903898 GCF_000747805.2 Chaetura pelagica | reverse complement strand
GACCCTCCAACAGCAGGATTTGGTTTGGTATCAGTTGACACTAATAACTCAAGAACAACACCTGAACATTTTTGTCAAAATGACTACTTGAAGATTAAATATGGAAAATGTTGCATGTTCCTATAGCAGGAAAAAAAGGCAGAAGCAGGTCTGTCTGATCTCCTGTTAGGATCCCTGTCCCCTCCAGGGATGCAAGGCTGCTTGCAGAGCTCCCTGGCTGAGGAATTGCTTGAGCCCAGGTACTTTCCTGCTTCCCAGCCAGGTGACTTTTAGAAACCACTGTGACTCATAAATGTTTACCCTCTAATATTTCCTCAGCCTCTGATAAAGTGACTTGTTTAGACAGTTTGGATGAGAGTAGTCAATAGGTGTGGCCAGCTTATCATGGTTAGTTTGAACAGTGCCATCGTGCTTGCAAGAGAGGGTTTGAGCATCATAATATAGATCATTTAAATGCTGAGGAGCAGCACAGTCTGGGCTGGACAGAAATGCTGGACAGAAATGGAAAAACAGACAAGGAGGAAAACATCCCACCTGGGCAGATACAAAGCTGGCAGAGGTTCTCACACACTTCAGAAGGAAAATGGAAAGACAGACAAATGGAGTGGGTTATTGTGAAAATTCTCTTGGGGTTTTCATCACAATGATATTTATGCAGTGGTCATGTTTCAGAAGCCCTTTTTGTGCATGAAGCATCCACCATTTCTTTGTTTTGTGACAAAAAGTGTTATGCCACTCTATAAACCTGGCTTCAAATTTTGTGCAGTCCTCCCAAAGAAGACGGTAGAAATTGGCAGGGGACAGAGAAGAGTGACTGAGGTGACCAAGAGCATGGAGTAGCTTCCAGACAAGTTACAGCTACAAAAACTAGGACACGATGCTGGGAAAAGACACATGGGTGGGATACAAGAGGTCCTTTAAAATCAAAAGTTAAATAGCAAAGATGACCAGGAAACTCTTGTTTAGTGTCTCTCTGTAGAAGCATTTTACATAAGATACATAAATACAGTGTTGAGCAGATGATGCAGTTCAGCTGTTGCTACTTAGCTCAGAACCAAGGACTGTTGATTTACCAGACCAAATTCAGGATAAATATACTCCATTCAGATCACAGGGGACAAGGTTCTCAAATCTAATAAATTTTAAAGTAAAGGGTTTTCAACAGTTAGAATGTTTTGCTTCTCTAGCAGTTTATACTTCTCAGAGAAAGTTGCTGGGTTTTCATGAATAAATTCAGTCCTGAAAGATGATTATTGATGCAGAAGGATTGGAAGAGACACTGTGCACAGCTACTATAAAGCACTGAAAAGAAAGAGGAGTTCTCATGTAAGTTAACTACAACCTGCTATAACATTTTGATGACCCCTTTATCACTCCTTCCTGAACAGGAACCCCTGAGGCACACAAACATCTTATGCTGCCTAACTGAAGCTGGTGTGGAGTCTGGAGCACATCAAGGAGGCTGCAGGCCATCTCTGCCCTGCCACAGCCTGAGCAAAGCATAAGCCTGGGCCATCCTCTCCAGGGAAACCTGGTGTTAGAATTGTTCAAGCATGAGGAATCCCAGAGGTCCAAGCCTCCCAGAGAAAGGGAGGTAAGGATGCAGCCCGGCTAATTTTCGCTGAACTAGGTAGTAGACATGGCAGGCAAGGGGAAAATCAACTGGGAGATGATGGCAAGAAGGGAGTCAAGTCCCCCAAAGGCTGGATTTTATTCACCTACAGCAGCTGAATTGGGAGGTGAGAGAAGGAAGAGCAAAGCACTTCACTTCTAGCAACCACAGCTCCTCAACGCCACCCGCTCCACAGTTTGCCTAAACCTGATGCCTAAATCTTGCCTAAACCAAACATTGTTTTTTTGTTTTGACACTGTCTTTTAGTGCAGTAGGTTGGCCTGGAGTTCTTGTGTTGGAACAGGCAGTGAACATGATGTCCTCTCCAGACCACCCTGTTTTATAGTCCTTTACCATGCCCTCCTTCATCTCTTTTTCCCTTCAAAAACTCGTGGAACTGTGTTGTTCTCAGCTGTTCCCTATCCTTTGAATTATCGAAGCCATTCTCTCTGAACCTCTGTGTCTTTTCTGCCTTTCTGAGTGTGTGGAAACCTTCAGATTTCACCATCACCAGGAGTTTAAAAGGAGTCACCACATTCCAGCACAAGTTACAACAGAATCAAGAAGAGCTGTACCACTGTGAAACCCATGGACTGGAGCACATGGGACTGCTTGGCAAGGCCTGTTCCCAGTGATTGCAATAGGACAGTGGGTGCTTAGCACCTTGCAGGCATGGATGCTGAACACCCATGGACATGGGTGCTATAATATTACTTAGAGCACATTTCTGAATTGTGAACATTACAACCTTAAATGCTGTTTTTTTCCCGCCTCTGACTTGCTGTGCTTAAGCAACAGGAAAAAAGCATGGCAAAGATCTGTTACTTCTGTAGCCCATGCTGTAAGTCCTACAGCTCTGGTATCTTCTGTCACTCAAACCCATCTAACACGATGGCCTTTACAACACAAGTAATTGTAATTGTGCTGAAGGCACACACAATATTGGTCTCCAGAATATTGTCACTTTTGCAGAGGCTCTCATTTAATTCACTTATCATGTCTGCAGACTAAATGTTCACATGTGAATTAGCCATTTGGGACCTCTAGGACCATGGAGGTAAAGAAATATTTTGAGAGCATGGCTGACCTAACACATTTCTAGAGAGCTCATGGAGGTGTGGACATTGACCAGGTCTGTCAGGTCATTGACCTGAGCTCTCCTGGCAGGTTTGGGTTTAAAATTTGCAGCCATGGCCCAGGAGTGTGGAATAAAAGACCCAATAGTCCTTCCCAGTCTAGTGGTACTGAAATTACACTTACTGGCATAACAAGAAGACATATCTAATAACCAACACCATGAAGGGAGTAGCTGCTATTCACATACTCCTATCAAGCTCAAAACATCAGACCACAGTAGTCTTGCTACAAATGCAGTCTCTCCATATCATATTAGCTGACACCACCCAAGAGATCTTGAATGTTTGATTTTGGCACCAAGTAGAAAGATTATCATGTCATGATGCACCACCCTGACTTTCCCTGCAGTGTGATCACTGCCACCTTACCCACCTGCTCCACAGGCAAAGCTTCAACAATGCCCTTCATCTAGTTCTACCTAACAAAATCAAATGTAGTTCACAAAGGCTTGTGCCTGGATCCCCCACTGCTGCTACATGAGCACTTCCCACTGGTTTGAAGGTATCATACAAAGAGATGTCTCTGCTCCACAGGCATCCCTTTCTCACTTTTACTTACAGTATGGAGAGACTGGGATTTACATCACCAGATTTCTCCCGTGGGAATTAAATAAATTTATCCTCCTCATTTACATTTTACAGCTTTCCATGCATGCAGGTTTTGGTTTCCCTCTGTGATAAAATTCTCAATAAACCATTCCAACAGTCGTGTCTGCACAACTGTAGTTAAATTCATTATAAAGGCAGTTTGCTTTCTTCCTCAGCTGTGTTGCACTACAAGAAGGAAAGAAAATTATTTTAGCAACTGCCCTTATTGGCATCTGTGAGAGATGCACTCAACCTCTTAACCAAACCAGCAACACTTTGGTACAGGCTGCAAAGGAGGTGAAGGCCTGAGTCATGGCTGGGCTGTGAACTCTCCTGGTTTCTATCTGTCTATTCTCTGAAAACCCAGAAAGAAGAGTGACACAGTGAGCACTGATGCATCTGAGCTTGAAACACCGGTCATAGATCCATACATGAATAGCAGGTGGATTTTCCAAGCCTTATTTATCAAGGAACAAAGAAAGTTGTGGATACTGGGAGTTTCATGCATACCTTTCCCACTGCATGTTCTTTATGTATGAGCTAAGCACTTCTTTCCATAAATATGACAGCCTAGGTGGGCCTTCTTTGAGCTCTCCCTGATAGGCAGCACAGCTGCATGGTGGTGATCTCCCCTGGAGCTGGGACACCCCTCAAGGCTGCTGCTGGAGGCACAGAGACCTTTCACCAACAGCAAATCTTTGGTAAGTGACCAATACCACATGTAACCCTGGAGTGTGATAACTTTGACTTTGCCTTGGTAGTAACCTTGACTGCAGGCTGAACTGGTGCTAGTGAACCATGACATGAACTTTGCATATATGATCCTTAGATATAAACCATTGACCAAGTCTGGGGCTAGGTCTGGATCCAGCCTTCCCCAGACTCTGCTCTGAGGAGTTCAGAAAGCAAGGGTGTCCATTCTGAACCTGCTGGATCAGCAAGAAGGTCTCCCTTATCTCTGTGTGAATCATTTTAACTTGAGTGTAGCTCAGTTCTCCTTTGCTCGTTTCTTCCATGCAGTAATTAACAGAGTGAATCTTGCCATTGAGCTTTGTTAAGTCACATTTCTGTAACATCATATTAAAACCACTTTAGCTAACAGATCTGACAGTGGTTCTCTAAGAGATCTAAAACACCAACTCTGTCAAATCATTATTCTACTTCAATAAAACATATTGCATCTCCTCCTTTTGAGTAAGGTGCATTCCATTAATTTCTGTGACCTGTATAGGTATTCTGTGTTCCATATAGACATGCTCACTTGGTTTACTTAATCCATAACAAGTTTATTCATTAAAATTTAATCTGTTTTTTATTTTTATATTTTAAAAAAAAAAAATTCTTATTTACATTTTTATGCTCATATATCAGCAGCTGCCTGTTTTGCTTTTTCACTTCAACAGAAACAAGTTTATACAGAATTTTCTCAGCAGTGTTCCTAATACAAATCCCAGCTCTAGGCAAGCTTCCAAGCCTCAGCTGCTTGGTCATATGCATGAGGAAGTGTTTTGTGTTTTGAAACTTTACACAGCATTGCTCGCATTAGTATTTCATTCCTTTCCAAAATTCATAGAATCACAGAACTACTCAGGTTGGAAAAGACCCTTGGGATCACCAAGTCCAACCAATTCACTCTATTCCTCTGTTACCCTTCTCTTGCCCCTGAACCTAATTCTCTACAAACAAGTTACTTTAAAGTTGACATTGCCCATATAATTATTAATATACTTCCTTCTCTTTTGCATGGTCAGGTACTTGTTGCATCTAGGCAATGCACCACGTACTTCTTCACTTCTTTAGACCTTATTCCATAGTATAGGCTGGGTAAGGCATGGACAGCTATACCTGGAAAACCCTTTTGATTTTGGTGTGAGTCAGACTGATCATAATCAGCTATTTTTGTGCTTTTTTCCTAATGTCTGCATTAAACAGACTTAGTTCATTCTATCAGCACTTGTGAAGCAATCCCTTCTCCATGTTTGCCAGCAAATGTGAGTTTCCCAGCCTTGTCTTTTTTTCCCTGTATGTACAGTTACGGAAACTACTTAGTGTGAGTGTCTTGCACAGCTTTCCTGTTACTGTTCCAGCCTCAGCTTTGTGAGCCCTGCTTGGAGTATGCATTTTTATCAATTTATGGGCAGCTGCCTACAAATTTCCACAGTGGACAAGGGGCTGCTAAGCACACCCGCTGTTAATGGATTTGGAAACGCTCCACGTGTTTTCTCTGCACCGCTTCGTCCTCACAACACCTGTGGGATCATTTGTAAAGCAGCTTTTATATTATCTCCTTATTTAATTTTCTTCCCTGATGTCTCAAACCAGAATGAGAGCAGAATGGTGATGTCTTCATGTGGCTTTGCTTCAGAGCCAAACACAGGTCTTAAACAGGAGATCGCAGCAGGAACAGGCAGCAGCCTCTCTTCCTGAAGCCCTAATTCAGACCAGCTCCAGAAACCAAAATACCACTCAAGGCCAGATGCAGACAGCCTCTTCAGCCTCCAGCTTATGCCTTACAGTCCCTAAAACACCCTGTCCTCAAAACATTGTAATTCAGAGCCCCTAAAATAGCTGCCAAGATTTTTGATGAAGACCTATCTATAGCATGGCCAGCAGGAGTAGGGAGGTGATCGTGCCCCTGTACTCAGCACTGGTGAGACCACACCTTGAATACTGTCTGCAGCTCTGGGCTCCTCATTACAAAAAGAACATTGAGGTGCTGGAGGGTGTCCAGAGGAGAACAACAAGATGGTGCAGGGTCTGGAGAACAAGTCATACACGGAGCGGCTGAAGGAACTGGAGATGTTTAGTTTGGAGAAGAGGAGGCTGAGGGGAGACCTCATTGCCCTTTACAACTACCTGAAAGGAGGTTGTAGGGAGGTGGATGTTGGCCTTTTCTCTCAAATTAATAATGACAGGACCAGAGGAAATGGCTTGAAGTTGTGGCAGGAAAGGTTTATATTGGATGTTAGGAAGAATTTCTTTACTGAAAGAGTGGTCAGGCACTGGAACAGGCTGCCCAGGGAGGGGGCTGAGTAACCATCCTTGGATGTATTCAAGAAACGTGTAGATGAGGAACTTCAGGGCATGCTGTAGTGGCTGAGATTGTAGGTTGTGTGTTGTGGCTTTTTTGGAAGTGTGGTTTTGTGGAGTTTTCTGGTTTGGGGGCAGAGGGGGGTTGTTGTTTTGTTTTTCTTGTGGTTTGGTTGGTTTGGTTTTGTTGGACTCTGTGATCTCAGAGGTCCTTTCCAACCATGACTATTCTGTGATTCTGTTCCAGGTGTGATCACACTTGCCAACACAAGTTACCAATCTCCCCCTCATTTGATTTTTTAGGCAGGCAAAGGCTCTTCCAGTGAGCAGCTCTCTGCTTCATGGACTGACTCTGCAGCTGAGCTGGGCTACAAAACATCAATACTGCCTCTGAGTGGGCAACTTTTCATTCAGCTGATTCAGGAATGAATTTTAATGAAACAAGCTTTCCAAATGGTTACATAAACTTTGCACAAGGCAAACATCTTCAACAATATCCACAGCAGCACTTCTCACCATCTGATAACTCATCCCAAACTTAGGCCACCCAGATGGTGTTCAGCTCTCATTAGAACTTGCAACATAGTCAGTGGTAGCCCAATTCAGTTAAAGAAAATGATGGAAAAATGTTGCATTTTTCAATATTAAAGCAGCAAGCTGGAAGGAATTTTTCCTAGTGGGTAGGGCACAAGGTCATTTCTCTGACAGGACCAATGCCAGAAATTTTTCACACGTATTTCCATGACCAGGTTTATCTTGATTTTATCATTATTTTATCATCAACATTTTTGCAAGGTATTGTAGTCTTCTTTCATGTGTTGCTTTGTTGTTTGTTTGTTTGTTTTTTAAATATTCTGAACTAGAGGAAGAAAATCACCTGAGAATCCCAGCTTTTCCATAAATACTCCCCTTAGTTTCTAATGTGCTTTGTCTGCAGAGAAAAACACATCCACAAGTGCAGCAAAACCTACAGGCTGAGAAATCAAGGAACAACTTCAAGTCTTACCTGTTGGGACACTGCACCCCTGCGTGGTTTCTGGTTTTAATGCTCCCACATAACATGCCAATCAGTTCTAAGAGATCAGAGAATTTGACTCCATTGCTGCAAATTATCCAGGCTTAGCATGGAGAAGGGGAAGGAGAGGGAATGCAAACTTCCATCTACAGTTCTGTCAGTGGGACTCAGTTTTTCCCCTTGTAATGGTTACTTTTCAGTTTTTGGCTTCATTCTGATTGTCAGCTGCTGAAATTGTTACGTGGTGCAGCCTTTGTCACACTTAACAAATAGCAGACAGGTACAAATATAGAAGTGGACTATAGCATAACTTCCTGCCAAGTAGGTTTGTGTGTCAACACCCTGGTACACTGTGTGCTCAGACCAGTTTGAGTCAATGTCAAACATGCAGCTACATCTTGTTATTTCAGTACCACAGCTATGACAATTTTCCTTATGCTTTTAGCAAATTTGTATACAAACAGTCATGAATTCAGATGCAACTTCAGATCAGAATATGCAAGGCCAGAAGTGTGGTTTCTCTGGCTCCATGGATTCATTTCCCTTATCAGGACATGGAGGAGATGCAAGGCTGGCTAACATCACCCAGCAGAGTCCTTTGTAGATCTCACCAGCCTTGCCCCAGTAGGAACCTCCCCGGCCCATGTTTGCACTTTACACCCGTTCCCCTGGCCACTCAAATCTCTTCCTCAGAAAGATTCTGTTGCCCAAACATGAGTATTTTACATTTCCCTGAACAGCCTCAACAACAGCCAAGTGCTTGTGTATGTCTCTTTTTGGCAAGACTGATCACTCCCCACTAAAAATTTGGGTGGCACTACCTTAGGGCTCATTCAGACCTATGCAGAGAGATAGTTCGTGTCCCAAAAAAAGTTTAAAAACCTGAGCAAACTTAGGGTTTGCTTCAGTAAGTGCTCTGACATATAAAAACACAGTGTGCCATGTCTTGTCTTCATTGGCTTCACTTTATATATCACTTCCATATTACTCACTTATAAAACTGTTTTACAAAATAACAAGGTGGAAGAATGAACTTTATTTTACTAAATAAAGAGAAGAGCTCAAGAAAACAGGAGGTCAGGAAGGTCACACAGATTGAGCCCAGATCACTCAGCTTCCACTTTAGAGAACAACTGAGGCAACCCACAGCTCCACACTGAGTCACAGAAGGTAGCAGTGCAAAATTAATCATCTGAAGCACCAGCATGTACCCATGGGACATCACCACCAAAGCCCTCAGAGCTGCCAGCAAGGGACAGTCAACCCAGGCTCTGTTCTGCAAATGATGGGACAAAGGTAGAGCAGGGACTGCCCCTCTGCTTTGCAGTACCCAAAACCTGCCCCAGGGGACCCTGACCCAAACGCCCCGATGCTTAATAGAGACAACCATAATGACCATAACCCTGTTCATTCTCATTCTGCACAGTTTTGTTTTTGTGTTTTGTGGTGTGACCTTTCACCATGTGCACAGGGCTGGCTGAAACAGGGGTCCAGGCTCTTTGTGGCAGCATCTTTTTCCTACAGACAGCGCACAGGGTCACACAGATTGAGCCCAGATCACTCAGCTTCCACTTTAGAGAACAACTGAGGCAACCCACAGCTCCACACTGAGTCACAGAAGGTAGCAGTGCAAAATTAATCATCTGAAGCACCAGCATGTACCCATGGGACATCACCACCAAAGCCCTCAGAGCTGCCAGCAAGGGACAGTCAACCCAGGCTCTGTTCTGCAAATGATGGGACAAAGGTAGAGCAGGGACTGCCCCTCTGCTTTGCAGTACCCAAAACCTGCCCCAGGGGACCCTGACCCAAACGCCCCGATGCTTAATAGAGACAACCATAATGACCATAACCCTGTTCATTCTCATTCTGCACAGTTTTGTTTTTGTGTTTTGTGGTGTGACCTTTCACCATGTGCACAGGGCTGGCTGAAACAGGGGTCCAGGCTCTTTGTGGCAGCATCTTTTCCCTACAGACAGTGCACAGAAGGTACAATAACATTTTGGCCCTGAGTTTTTAATCCAGTTTTAAGCTCAAACCAAGGGCTGAAGGGAGCTTGTAATGGCACACACCACTCCACCCCTCCAAACACCACATACACAGTCTGACTAAAGGGTGAATTGGTTTCACAGCCCGTTTGACATCTCCATTCCAGCCACTGCCTCAAACTATACTAAAAATACAGCAACCACAAAAGGCGAAGGTAAAAGGAGATTACTCTTTTTATACAAGCCATTTCTATGTTCTTTTTATAATACTCTGAGATGTTAAAGCCAACATTTCATTGAGCTCTGTCCAGACCATCAGATAGATGGAAAAATGTAGCTGCTGCCTGAAAGCACCTGCTATCTAGGAAAAGAAAAATTGTATGAGAGATAAAGCATCTCTCTAAGCTCCCTGTAATTTGACTCACTGTTTATTAGGAGGGTTTGTAAATGGGAGAAAATATGCCTCCATCAAATTGTCTTTCCACACCAAACACACGCTGAGTGAATTATAACCCTTGTTAAACAAGGAGGTGCACAAAAAGCTCCCGTGCTTCATGTCAGTTCTTCTGCACAAAATGAAGGCAGTGATAGTAGTTGCTATTCTGAACTGCCAAAAGCCACAGCAGTCTAATTATTGAACACATCAACACTGCCAGATCAACAGGGAAACAACCCACCACCTCAGAGCATCAGCACAGGTTAGTGAAGCACAGAAGCCATACTCTTGTCTTCCTGATACAGAAGCACATTTGTTGGCCTGCAAAGAAATACCTTTATTTTAAGCAGCAAAAATCTACTGCACTGGAGACTTGAAAGCCAGATAAAACAGATGTCTAATGATATAAGTAAGAAGATAGAAGTTTTGTGCCAATTATCTCCCTAAATGTGCATTTAATTTTTTTTTTTCAAAACATTAACCTTAGTTTTGTGAAGGGTACCATGCAGGCTTCTAGCCACGCTTTTCAATTTGAGTTTAGATATTCATGTGATAAAAAAGATACTAATGCAAATGTGAGACATTAAAATGTAATTAGTATGAGACAAACCCAAGCAGTAGGGTGATGAGGACTGAAATTGGAAATGCAGCTCTGAGTCACCTGTGATATAACTTGCATCAGCATTTGAACATGTACAGTCTTTGCCTTTTCCAAAACCTCTTTAAAATACAGACCTGGATTGCTCTCATAAAGGGTTTCATATCCAGGGGTAGTTTATCAAACCACTTATATTCAGGAAATGGGATTATCTAAGAAATGTGTAGCCATCCCCAGAAGCCTACCCCTCCCCTTCTGTGCACAGATCTTTAAAAATAATAAGCTGATCCTCCAGGGAAAACAAACAAACAAACAAATCAACAACAAACAAGCAAACTTAAAAACTGTTATGTTTGCACAAAGTAAAAATCCCCCATTTGGAAAACTGGAGAAAACAGACTTCAGATGGAATTAGATGAGGCAAAAATTACTTCAGACAGAATAGAAGAAAATTCAGTATCTGCAAGATTTCTATTGCAACAGCCACTCACAGCAATTTCTGTGTGCAAAAATGAGCAACTGCATGTAGGAATCACAGGTTTGCAGACCTCAGTATTTGTTGGAGTCTCAGCAAGAAAGTCTGCAGGGAAAACACTGGACTTTTATTTTAACTCCTCTGCCTTCTCCACAGCTAATGTGTTTCATGAAAGATTTAACAAAGCTCATCTAACTGTCACTATGCTTTCACACAAACACAGAAGAGCATTGGAGGGAAGAAAGCTTAACACTTTTTTCCAAAACCAAAATCCTTTGTCTCTTAATTTCTTTTATCCCAAGTACAAGAATCATTTGCAAGCAGAGCCTGGAGCCCACCCACTCTCCCCTTTTCCCCCCAGAAGCCACAGCAGCAGAGCTCCCATCCCATTTCTTAGAGATCCATTTCCACCACAGCTACAGAAACTCAGCTGCAGCATTAGGAACACAAAGAGAGCTCTGAGCACTGACTGCAAATAACGCTGTATCTTGGAGCATGATTTACATACTCAGGAGCCAAAATCCCACTTCTCAGGGGCTGGATGAAGCCAATTACTAAGTTGAAATGACATTTCTTTCCAAAAAAACTCTAGGCGTTTCTCCCGAAGTGCCTGTGCAGCAATTGAAGCTTTCCACAATGAAGTTTGGAGGCTCAACACCTGCTAAGGTATTTCTATAAAAATGTGGAAAACGCCAGGTCAGGTTGTTGTCTGACAGAAACCCAGCTGGGAGGTGAGCCTTCTGCATCCTGCCTGCATGCACTAACCATGACACAATGAATTTAGGAAAAAATTAAAAGAGAAAGGAAACATGAGCCTCAGTCTCTCCTGAGCTTGTTCTTCTGCTTTATATCAATAGCAGTATATTCTTGGGGCAGCCAGGGCAGCTCCCCACACTGGACCACCTGCAGCTCCAGCAGCCACGGGCTCACCACCCTCAGCTGGGCTGAGTCCAGGCTGGGCAGATAAACGTGTTCTCCAAATAGAGCAAAATACAAACTAAAAGCCCTCAAATCTCTGCCAGCCCTGCCCCTCAGATGCTACGTCACCCCACAGGCAGCCCAGGAAGGCAGGCAGGCCAGCAGAGCACTCCAACAGGCAGGCAGGTCCTCCACACAGAGCTAATACACCCTGGAAGGCTTTGAGGGGTGGTGCCAGTGTTGTCTGTTTTGGTTTTTGATCAGTTGCTTCCAAAACCAGTTTGCCTGCAAGAAAGGTACAGCCATTTATTTTCTTTTCTGATGGCAACTCCCAGAATGCCAGACTTATCTCATTGCACTTTATGCCCTGTTAGGCTGACTGTTAAGAGCATCTTCACCATCAGTTCTCCAGATTTATTTAACTACTTACTGTTCCCATAAAGCAGATCCATGTCTTGGGAGACCTTAAACAATTGCCCATCTCTTTTTCCAGAATGACTGCAGCCTTTCTACCTCCAAAAGAAGAAAATCCAGTAGCAATCTCCTCGGCAGAACAGAGGGAACATGTCTGGTTGAAAACCAGTGTTACCTGGTCTCTTGTGTTCTTAAAAGCTCTTGTGGATTTATGACAAACTCAGCCTTGAATCTTGTCAGCAGTCACCTGAAGGACCTGCAAGGGTCCTACTGATACAGGTCAGAGAGGCTGAAGCTGTACTTACATTACCTGCCCCATTGTACTGCAATGTCTGCAGCATCAAGCAAAGTAACATTTGTGGGTTTTTCACCCCAATTCAAGTAAACCACAGGAATAAAATTCTCATTTTGGCTGACAGTGGGATAAACTGCTCCTGCAACCAGCACTAGAGACAGATGTGGATTTCCTGCCCTCCATCCTTGGAAACATCAAACTATTTTGTCCTTTAACTTGCAACAATAAATCCTCAGTGTCAACAACAACAGACCAGGGCACATTCCCAACAACATTTAATCAAATATTTGCCAGAAAAGCAGGACATTCTATCTTAGAAATACATTTACTCTTTACCAAAGAACCATTTCAAGCATCTGCTGTGCAAACACAGCTGTATTTGATACTTCAAACACAGGAATTCGCAAGCACTTTTTGTAACTAACCTGGTGCATTCAGAGGCATTTTGCCTCTTTAATTGTTACAGATCACTTTACCTGGGTTGCTCCTGGTGAACTTGCTACTGTGGTTACCAAGTGGGCTTTGGAGTCTTTCAGCAATCTTGCATTCAGCACAATTAGGAACAAGCACTTCTTCAATTCAGTGTGAGGAACCAGATCTCCACTGTTTTTCTCTAAAATAAAAGGAATTAGTCAACTATCACAATGATATATAAAAAATTGATATGATTAACGAGTCAGTCTTCAGAGAGTGGCCTGTTTCCATCAAGGTCTTTACTCCGTGTTCCAAAGTATCATTGTTCCAGGTATCAGCCAGATGATACGTAGACACAGCACTGCTGCTTGGCAGAAAATAGAAATCAGATTACCTAGATTTAAAATCTTTTTGCCCTTCTCATCCACATTTACAGCAGAAATACCTGTTGACATGGATGGTTGTGATCTCCCTTCAGCACTTTGCCTCCTCAACCTGCTCACAGTGGCTGATGGTGGTTTGTGGCTGCTGCTCCATCAGGCGCAAGGACTTTGGGGGTGCCAGGGGGATGGGACATGGCAGCAGCCCTGACGAAGCATCCCTCCCTGCCTGCCTACAAGAATGCTCCCACGGTAGCACTTCAACCAAAAGAGTTTGGAGAAGAGGAAATTTGCCCTGCAAATTTAATGCAGTTCCTCTTCCCTTAAAAGATGCTGAAAGCAGCAACCTCTACAGATCCGTGCAGGACAATTGCACCTCTAGACGTGGCAGGAGTCTCCCCTGAGGAGCAGCCAGCACCAATCTCCATCAGATGCAACAGCCCCAAGGAGCATGCCATGGCCTCACAGCTGTCCATGTTTTGTGTCACCAACAGAAAGGAAAGGAGCAGCTGAGTTCTGCTGGTGAGGGGAAGACTACAGTGGAAGGTGTCCCTGCTCATGAAGAGGGCTAGAATTAGATGATCTTTAAAGGCCCTTTCCTACTCAAATGGTTCTATGATCCTATAATTCACTGAATATAAATGATTAATTTGGCCTTGACTAAACCCCTATTTAACTTCTTTTTTTCTTTTTTTTCTTTTTACCTTTCAAATTTAAGTGTAGGCAATATATCTCATAATGGAATATATTTATGTTAAATCAGCAAATATTGTATTTTTTTCAATAGGTAAACTATTTGTCCAAAATATGTCATTCAAACAGAGTGTCTCAGTTCTGGTCTTTGGCTTTTACTGGCTTGTTTACATCAGGAAGGAAATGAAGTGACACTTCAGACTGCATTTTTTAAAAATATTTTGATGATTCTTTCAGGGATGATCATAAACTGTAACATCTCCCTGTACATAAGCACTTTGACATTAGTGTGAGCATTTCTGTTCCTTTCTTAGACAAAATTGCTTCAACAGTTTTCAGATTAGTGGGGTTTTTTGGTGCCTTCTGTTGAAAAAGATTAACTCAGTTTCTCTAGAATACACTTTCTCTGTATTCTCTGAAGTGAGTAATAAAACCAAATTAGGGTTTGGTGCAGGCATGAATCTCTCTCCATCCAACTGCTTGCAAAGAACTGCAGATTAGTTTGCAAATTTTTAATCAGGTCAGGGTGAAATCTCTAGATAAAACTGAGCAGCAGAACACAGATAACTATTTTTTTTTTTCTGCTGTCTGTGTTCATCCCAAGGGAGAGCTGACCAAAGCAGAGCCTACAGAGCACCCCTGTGAGAGGTGTGGGGCACAGCACAGCAGCTGAATCTCCTCCTTTGTAGCCTGCCATGCAAATGTAAAAACTATCCCAGCTTTCAGATTTTGAGACAACAGGCTGAAGTGAAATTGTGTCTCTTTCAGAATAAATGAAGTATGATCAGAGGAAGACCTTTCAGTGATTTTTATTTCTGACGAAGGGCTCCTGGCACTCTGAAATGAAACATCTAATACTTGTAGGCACAGACTGTTTCAGTTGTATTTCTTTTACAAAACCTTTTCAGCTGCAATTCCCATAGCAAGGAATCATGAAGAGAGGAAGCATAATTAAAACACAGACTAAAGAATACAGGTACATGATGCTGTCTCATCCATGGCTTCTTCTCACACGAGAAAAACATCTCACACTAAAAACATCCAAAGGGCATCTCACACGTAAGACCAGCAGCAGGTCACACATATCTTGGCCAATTTGTTTGTTTTGCTCCAAAACTCAGAAGAGAAGTTGGTTCCTCCTCAGCTTTGCCCCACGCAGGCAATAGCCCAGGCTCACTGCCCATTGCCCTGTGGTTTGCAGCACACACAGGCTGGGACAGAGCTGAAAGAGTTGGGAGCAGTGCACAGCATCCTCCTGGGAGGAATAAAAAGCAGGATATTATTCCTTATAGTCTGAGTCCCTGCTTGGACAGAGCAAGCAAAAGAACAGCCCTGGACCTGCTGGAAAACCTGCCAGCTGCCCTCTCCATGCCCTGCTAGACACCCTGTCACCTCCCACACCTTGTTTCTGCCTGCATGTGCAATTCAGGACACAAACAGGGCTGTGTGCCTTCCTCTCCAGCCATGACTACATTGGACCTGAAATACCCTATGTGAGACAGACAGACCCAAGTGGAAATGTTTTAATTACCGTTTCCCAGGCCTGATGTCCCCAGTGGACAAGAGTCTGGTGCTGCCACAGCTCAGCACAAGCCATGAGCAGGACTTCACAGAGCTGTCACAGCAGGTTCTCTTTCCCACATCAGTGCTTGAGACATGACACTCAGGCAGGCACATATAGTTCAGCAGCCCTCCATGCTGAAAACAGCCTCTCTCAGCTCAGCACCCAGTGGAACAGAACATGACATTATCACTACTGCCAACAGACCTTCAACTGTAACTCTGGTTCCCAAACACTTTTCAAGGTTTTCAGCACTGAATATCTGCTTCAACTACATAAGCAAGCTGCTGGCCCAATTTGCAACTGCAACCCAATACATTCCTGAAAGTTTAAAAGTTTTGTGTCTGACTTAAACATTTCAAGAGTAATGCAGTTTTTGTCTTGAACAAGAAAAAAAAAAAAATCAAATAACGTTTTTATCTCAGGTACTTCTTTTTTTCTGGAAAAAGTGTTATGCTCAAATGATCTGTAAAACTAGAAACAGCTCTTACAGAGTCTAACTCAGTGACTTTTCAACCTCTTCTGAGCAGTTAACTCGAATCTGTTTGCAGAAATGCCAAAAGCCTGCATAGCTCTTTAATACTTTGCAGAGAAAGGCACCATTATCAGAGCCAAAGCTCTACAGGCAGCAGGCATCAGACAGAGATTAAACACCACGGGGAAGACAGTCACTTAAATATTACCCTTTTTGCAGGCAAATACTAAACCCTCTGATCCCTTCTGTATTACTGTTCTCATTCTCAAATTGCAACTCCATCCAGAGGCTGCTAAGGCAGATAATACCAGTTAACTTTCTTGTGTATAAAATCTACAAACAAGCCATACTAAATCCCTTTGTTTGCAACAGTCTAACAGGTTTTGAAGATATAAATTGTTAGGACTGTGCTTCATATATTTTGTTTGGGTTTTAATTCCCCTTAGTTTGCCATCAGAGTGTCTAATGAAAGTATCAACTTGAGTCCAGGGCAGGCAGTTCACAAAATCACACTGTGAAGTTAAATATTTACAGTAAATTACAGGCTGAGAGAGTTGGGGCTATCCAGCCTGGAGAAGGCTCCAGGAAGGCCTTATAGTGCCTTCCAGTACCTGAAGGGGCTACAGGAAAGCCAGGGAGGGGGGTTCATCAGAGAGGGCAGTGATAGGACAAGGAAAAAGGACATTCTTCACCATGAGGGCAGCAAGGCACTGGAATAGGTTACCCTGGGTGGTTGTGGAAGCCCCCTCCCTGAAGGCATTTAAGGCCAGGTTGGATGAGGCTTTGTGCAACCTGGTCTAGTGTGAGGTGTCCCTGCTCATAGCAGGGAGGTTGGAACCTGATGATCTTTAAGGTCCCTTCTAATCTTAACCATTTTATGATTCTGTAACAGGCAATATTAAATATGATAGCAAAATGCCATGAAGCTCAGATGAAGTCTGTGGAGACTATGATAAACTTTAAAATTGCACCAATACTGTTAATGAATCTGGTATCCTCAGTCCCATATTCAAATAAGTGTTTCAGAGCCACTTTACACTTTGAGCACCCCCAGTGCTGTTCAACCTGGTGAACCTCAGCTCAGTTTCAGAAAGCTCCTTGCTGCCCTCCTGAGTCCTTTCAGCCATACCTATTTAAAAGCTCAAAGAGCATCTGCCAGACCTGATATGTTAAAAATGTCACAGAGACTCCTTGCATCTTTTCACTTGTTTCTTTCTGCATTCTCATGAAATTTAGACATCTCAGCTCCATTGTTCAGGAATGACACAGGTCTGTTCTTCTTTACCACTACAATGTGGACAAGGGTAAATTTTTCACCTGATCCAGAGACAACATCATGCACAAGTCTTGGACAACCACAAAACCCAGTGCATTTCTGACAACATTACTGCTTCCTCTGTAGTTACCTAGTGCTCTATCAGAGCAGAATGTCCCACTCAGTGTGCACAGCATCACTGATGCTGGATCTTCCACCTGCATTTGGCAGAGGTGCTTGTGTTTGCCTGAGATGTCTGCACTCCACCATCAGCGTGGCCATGGATTGTAACTTCACTGAATGCAATTAAAAGCCCTCAGGGCTCTGTTGTGCAGAAAGACACTGGGGCACAGGAGTGCATATTGCCATGCTCAGCAGCACCCTGCCTTTCCTTCAGCCTCCAGATCTTGGCCCAAAATGACTTCTGATGAAGTAACAAGATGCTAAGTCCAGCAGAAATCAGACCAGCAGCCTTTGCACTGCAGGAAGCCAGCAAGATTCTTGGTAAGAGTCACCTGTGCTTGGTGATGCCAGCATGAAAACTTAAACCCAGCAAGACGAGGAGTCATGTATTTGGCCTTCAAACCATGCATGGTCCCATGTTTCATGCCATGACAGTCACACTCAGCAAAATTCCCACTTGCGTGTTTTGCTGCACTGGGCTGAACCATCATAAATTGATGACAGAATAACTTTACTTGACTGTTGAAAGTCTCCAAAAAATTTGCAGAAGAAGTTGAGAAAGTGGGGCAGATAAGGTTAGCAACCCCTGCAAAAGTCAAATCATTGAATTTAAATACTTTTTGTCCTTGGAAACTAAGAGAAGACAAATCTGGACTCTTACTTGGTGTTTTACTGTCTCTGCCTTTTTGGATACAAATAACCATTTTTTATTGCTGAAAGCAACACAGATTCAGAAAGTTGCCTTGCTACATAGTTGGTGCTGCAGATGAAAACAGCTTCAGGGTTTCCTCATGGAGGCATGTGATTGTGCTTGATTATCATGTTGGTTTTTTAGGCAACCTAGTCCTGGCCCATGATCTGAGCATAAACCACTGATTCTACAATCAAAAGCAAAAATTCCTCAACTTAAAACAAAACAAAACATTTAGCTGGAGCACTGCATCTTTGATAGCATGTGAAACAATGAGAAATTTAGACAATTTCAGTCACTTCATGAGAATTTGCTATCATCTGCCCTGGAATGAGGCAGCATCTAGCACAGAAAGTCAGGCTGTTCTCAAAGGAATAACAGCTTTATATTTTAATTAGCTTCAAGCTATTCATTAACACCCCTGACTTCTTCTCTGCTCTTCAGTGTAGGAATTTTAACCAACTTACACGGGGAACAAAGATGAATTTTTGCTATGAATTTATATATTTGAAATCCGTCTCTTAATAGCATCTGACAGAAAGGGATGATGTGGTTCCCCCTAGGAGGGTCTCTGACAGGGTGATAAGGCAGGAGGCTTTTCTGTATTTGACAGGTACAGACTCACCAGAGTGACAGTATTTTCTCCAGAAGCATTTGACAGGGGACACATTTGAGAGCAAGGAAAGAGGGCACAGAAGAAAGGAACACACCTGTGTACACAGATACACACACAACTTCCCTACCAGCTTCAGACAAAAATTATCCAGAAACCTCTAAGTTTCAGCAGAGGCAGGCAATGCTGTGTAGAGCTCTTCACAGCAAAGATGGGGCTGTTCCTGCTAAGAAGGATGCAGAACAACCTTCCAGCAGTTTTCTGGGCAATTAAAGTTTTATGTTCAGTCAAGTTTGCAAATCTACAGCAAATTCACTCCTTCAAAGCTTTGTGCTTTCTAGATATAGCCTAGTATGGAGGAAGTGCAAAGCTGGAACATCTCTTGGGGCATCTCACACATTTGACCTGCTGACTCAAGCCCTAACCCAGTAACCCAGGGAAGGGGTAAGTGTAAAGGAAAATTACCCCTTTTTAGAATTTAAGGTGTGTTAATAATTACAAAATAAGATGTTGTATGTATGATTAATAGAATGCAGGTGGTGTAGAATAATGTTAGACTTGGAAGCTGTGTTTTATTATCCTTTGTATATCCTTTACCATGGCTGGTTTAAAACCCAGTCCAGCTGAATCAATAGAAAAACCAGTTTTATACTATAAACTTAAGACATAATCATCAATAAGAAACAAGCGATTAACTTAGAGTAGACATTTGTTAAAAGCTAAGGATTAAGACACAGGTTAATAGTATAAACCAAAGTGCCAATTTTAATGGTGATTGATGAGGAAGATAACTGATTGAGGTGACCAGAGCCTGTCCCAGCAAGCCCATGCACCAGTGGATTGTGACTTCTGAAGAGGAACTGAAATGAGACAATGGTAAAGATCAGCTGAATCTGGACTGTCAAAGATTGAAGTAGATTTAAGGAACTGAGAATTCATGGGAGAAACACCAAGACCTTTAAGAAGGTCTCAGGGGCATCAGGGAGAAGCTTCACACACATACAAGTTGTCCAAGGTCATGTTCTCTCCTTTTTACACCCATGTGGATTACACCCATTCAACCTTGGCAGAGCTTCTTTAGAAAGACTGAAACAAATTTCATGCTACTTTTGGTGATAACACCTTTTCTCCTGAAAATAACCAGCACCAATTTTCACACCTTTTTCAAACTCATCTGCTGCAAAGAAATTTGCTTTTGACCACTTCCCACAGTTGCTCCAAAGAAGGACAGTTCCAAAGGCAGCAGCACCAGAGCTCCCCCTGCGCTTGCCATACAAAAAACTAAATCTGTGCCAGGGACAACACTTTCATTGTTCTGCAAACCAGTAAGGCAGCAAATGAAGCTAATTCACTCCCATACAAAACACCAGTAAGAGTCATTCACATGAGGGCAGAAAAGAAGTGCATGATGCTTCCCAAATGCAATTTTTCTAATTTTGTCAGGGTACAATGACCTGAGGATGTGACTGCTCTACAGCTCCAGATAATTCAAGAAAACACTTTCTTGGGACTGGTCTTTGAGTCAGGGGACCATTCGGTATCTGGCTATGGGATCATGGCAAGGAGACAAGAGGTGTATATCCTCACAGTGGACATTTTAAAGACATAGAAACCATTCTCCAAATGTGGATTTACAATTTCTGCTAGGATTTCTATGAAACCGAAGAGGAAACCTTTTTATCCCAGTGCTGTATGCATGTCAGGTATCTGAGATGGGAAGACAGCCAACTATCTCATTGGACCTGCCATAACAAGCCAAAGCCCTGCATGAAATATTCCCAAGTGGGAAGTAAAATCCAGGGGCACTTCAGGGTCATAGGCCATTCCCTTCTCTGCTCTTTTAAACACTTTTTAAAAGAAAAGTCTATTAAAAAATTAAGGAAAAGGAACAAAAAGATGCTCAGTCCATACACATCTCTACCACAGCAGCTACTCATGGTGGCACCATCCACAAAGCCACTGCCACCAAGCCCCAGCTGGCCAACCATTTCAGCCACACCACTGCTTTGACTTAAAACCAGGTGAGCCCAGGAGCTGGAGCCACTTGCTTAATAATCCATTAAATCAGGTTGAAATCAGCCAGGCTGAACCCGTCTCTGCATGGTGATGCTTGCTGTGCAAACCTGATGCTTGCTGTGCAAACCTGCTCTGTCCAACCTCTGCAAAGCTCCCCAGGGCAGAAACTCACCGAGGAACAGGGGATAGGAGGCAGGAAGGGGCTGTTGCATCTGTCAATACATTTATCTGAAAATTCAAAACTAATTTGGAGGTTGGAGCCCAGTTCTGCAAAATCTTTGTTGTTTGATTTGTGTTTTTTTTTTTTTTTGTCAAGCTAAGCCTGGCCCAGGAGGATAGTTAGTCATTATCAGACATATATGACAATTTAATAAAACAAAAAACAAACAAACAAACAAACAAACAACCTTATTTGACAGGTAGATTAATCTATTGACTTCTTTGAAGCACTTGATGGTTTTCTGTCATTTTTCCCTCGATGTGCAAGTACAGCTTGACTGACAGTTTGAAGCTTACTATTAAATTAACTCCTATTTTTAGACCTTGGGGACCATAATGTAGAACAAAACAAACTTGAAATAGATGAAACCTGTAAGACCATATGAGTACAGAGGAAGGGGCAAGCAATACTGCAGCAGAGTTAATAAGGCAGCTCAGGTACACCAGTGTAACTACCTCATGAGGGCACCTAATCCCAGCTTAAAAATAACCCTACTCCCAAATGATGACTCTGTTTTAAAGTGTAATTACCCTCTTCCCAAGATGCCATTCAAATTTCCTGCTGTAGAAAAATTAAACTTTATACTGATTATGATTGGAAAGATTTATTTCAGTGGCACAAAAACAACATCACAGTTAAAAGGATTTCACTGCCTTAAAAAAAACCAACGAGTTTGCTGTGTTATTTCATCACTCATAACCTCCCATCACCTCTAACACCTTGCAAAGCTTCTGCCAACCTCAGTGTTTATTTTTCTCATACAAAGAGAATACAGCTCTACCAGAGGCCTCTGCTGGTTCTTAAACACCCAGTGGCCACAGCTGCCCCCTGACCCAGCTGTTCCTCCCAGCCCCAGGTCTCTGCACACACCTCTCTGAAGCCAGCTGAGACAACAGGACCTTGAGATGTTCAGGAGCAGTTTGGGATGCATTTCATCTCCATCCCTTCTTGGCCAGGAAGGTGAAGGTGCTGTGGGTAGCAGATGTGTCCAGTGAGGCAAGGGCAGGAGCTTCAGCAGACAGACACAGCACAGCTCTGTTGTGGGGAAAAACCCTCTCCCAAGAGCCATTATGTGCTAGAAGAGTGACATGGAGCAATTCATGGGTTTGACAGCAGGGCCAGAGGAAATGCAGAAAAAAGTCCTGCTAGAGCAATCCTGGCCCAACAGCTCCAACATAAAAATGCAGCAGCAACAGCAACATCCCTGTGAGTCCACTCAGTTTCATTATACCATCTATTTCTGCTGCTCTTCCTCCATAGCCCTGCCAAGAGCCCAGAGGTACCCCAGGGTCAGACTCCTTCCCCTGAATCACCTCACCAGCACTGCTAACTGATCTCAGCACAGACTAATTGATGTTAGAAGGGGAGATTTTTTTCTGTCATGGCAGCTTTCCTCCATGACAGAACACAGGGCATTTAAACAAATCAACTCAAACAATCATCTAAATATTTTCCTGAGATCTTCTGTACTCAAGCAAATAGAAAACTGTTCAGAATACATTTTTTTTGTTGTTCTTCAGGTCTACAAAGATCTACACACTTAGAATAATTTATTCCTCTCTCTCCCTCCTTTCTCCCACAAAATGTTACCTATGTCTGACTGCTAGCCCACAAAAAAAACTGAAGCATAACCTGAAGCCCAGGGACACCTGTCAACAAGTGACATAAGGACCTGAGGGTGCTGGTTGACAGCTGACTTAACATGAACCAGCAGCGTGCTCAGGTGGCCAAGAAGCCAAACAGCATCCTGGCCTGCATCAGAAATAGTGTGACCAGCAGGAGTAAAGAGGTGATCATGCCCCTGTACTCAGCACTGGTGAGGCTACACCTTGAGCACTGTGTGCAGTTCTGGGCCCCTCACTACAAGAAAGATGTCAAGTTGCTGGAGAAGAGCTACCAAGCTGGGGAAATGTCTGGAGAATAAGCCCTGTGAGGAGACGCTGAGGGAACTGGGATTGTTTTGTTCGGAGAAGAGGAGGCTGAAGGGAGACCTCATTGCCCTCTACAACTACCTGAAAGGAGGTTGTAGGAAGCTGGGAGTTGGCCTCTTCTCTCAAGTGAATAATGACAGGACCAGAGGAAACAGCCTGAAGTTGCACCAGGGGAGGTTTAGACTGGATATTAGAAAGAATTTCTTTACCAGAAGAGTGGTTGGACAGTGGAACAGGCTGCCCAGGGAGATGTTGGAGTGACCATCCCTGGAAGTATTTGAAAGAAACATAGATATAGTGCTTAGTGACATGATTTAAGCACTGAACAGGTAAATTAGGTTATGATGGGGGGATTTAGTTTATGGTTGGACTTGATGATCCTCAAGGTCCCTTCCAACCAGGATGATTCTATTATTCTATTCTGTGATTCTATAATCTCTCACACTGTGTCATCAGCTTGGGTCTGCAAGCAACCAGCCAACATCCACTCCCCTGCCAGAGCAGCAGGGCATCCAGCTTTGTTTTGCTAGCATGGAATGGACCAATGGGGTAGGACACAGGGATGAAACTGCTTTCAGGGACATCTGCTTCAACTACACTGCTGAAGTGGTCCAGGGGTCCCTTTTAAGCACAAAGGAAGCAATGGTTTTTGCAGCATGGGTGTGTATGCACAGAGTGCAGCAAGCAGACACAGAGCATGGCCCCTGGGCTGCTCCAACAGCACAAACTCATCATCTTGAGAAAAGGCAATCAGACAGGTGGGGCTGTGACTCCTATACTTTCTGGGGTCCTTGGTGGACAACTATGGACCACTGCTGCAGGCACCACACCAGCACACAGCCAGGAGCCACTTCTGCCCTGAAAGCACTTGCAAAGATGAAGTGAAAGGGAGAAGCCAAGCCAGGACCTGCAGTCAGAAACTTAACACCTCCACAACAAGCTCATCCACTCTCATTCAGTTAGGAATAGGAGGGAGGAGAGAGGGCCTGTTCAGAAAAACTAAAGTACATTTTTCTAAAAACAAGAGCTCCTGGGTAGCTGGTCTCACTCCCGGCCTAGAAGGAGCAGATACAGCAACACTTCTCAGCAGTAATTAGTCTCTCATTTTTTTTTAATGCAAGACTGCTCTCTGTTGGATTGGAGAAGCCCTGCCTGCTGTTTGCGTCCTATTAAAACCCTGCCAGGCATAAACTGGTATTTTCCCAGTACCAGCAGGACAGTGGTACCCCTTGCTGGGAGTTAAAAATCAGTTTATGAAAAATGTAACCATTTGTTCTGCATCCTAAGGAAGCAGCATCTAGACTTTTTCCTCGACAAATGAAGCAGTTCTTCTGCCCAACTTAGGGCAAGGATTATAAGCAATTCTTCTACATGGTATGCTGATTATTTTCAGGTCTAATAGTAGGCTACAGAGTTTATTTCCACAATATGCAGGTTTTTATAGGAATTACACTAGTTACAGCAAAAAAGAGCATATGACTTCAGAGTAATGAAGGTTCAGAGCAGGGATTGAGTCCCTGCAGATACCTCTGCTGCAGGGGAAAAAGAGTCCAACACACACACAGGCATCTCAGGCCCTTGAAGTTCCCTTTCAGCAAATCAGCACTTTCTATCCAGGACTGCTTGTAAAAAGTTCTCAACCACTTCTAATTTTGCTGGTCTACAGTGCAAGTTAACACAAAGTGTGAAGCTTCACACACAAGTCTCCTTTGGCACAAGCTGACTGACCTGGGTCTCTCACTTGGTGCTCTCTGTTTCCATCAGCAGAGGCTGACTCAGCCCCCCCGTGTTTCTGCAGCTTCGTGGGTACGTTTTGTAGTCAAGGCTGAGCTCTCCACTGCTGCTGGCTTTGGACAGGGCTTTGCTCAACTCACCTCACTGAAAATAAGCCCAACAACATCCCCAAGAGCTGCTGGCTCCACCAACTTAGTCTGGAGGCTTAACATAGATAAATTCATTATCTCAATGATTCACTCAAGTCAAAAGATAATCTCCAGACCTTCTTGTCCAGAGCAACTGGCTCTGTTTTATTTCATCTTGCTGCACTCACCATGGCACCTTCAGCTAGCCTGAAGCCAAACACACAGAGCACTTCAATTATACATCCTGCTATCTTTTTTAATAATGGACTTGAGATGCATCCTCTCTGAAGACTAGAAATGAAAACACAGTATTTCTCTCCCCCTTCTGACTCATTATCACATGTGTTATCATGGATAAACCTTCTATTCAGTCCCCTCAGGACATGTTCTGCATAGCTGTAAAAATCAGCTCTCTAAGAAGAGGGCAAGACATGTTGGTCCACTGAAGAATATAAGCCAACATCATCAGATTTGTTAGCCAAATAAATTAATGCTCTGGAAACTGCTGTATGAAAATTCAGCTAAATAATACTATGTCAGACTGCCTTGGAAGTGCGTGCCAAGGAAGAGTTCTGTCTGGTAATTCACAAGGTCAGAAATGAGACAGCCTAAACAAATGGCTAGCCAGGCTCAATGCAGAGCAAGGAGGAGTACAAAACCAAGCTTCAGCTCTCTTCCACATACAAATCCTAATTTGTTTCTGAAACAAATGGCTATGCTAGCACTGTCAGACTTGCCAGGCACTTGAGGGAGTTCCAGGTCCAAGAAAGTGTATGCTCCATGGTGATTTTCTATGAAGGCATTAAAATGACATTTCAAACTCACTCTTCCACTCCTCCAATCATGATTACTAAAAAAAAAAATCTTATCTAAAGAATCAGGCCAAATTTCCAAGGCATCTCACACCAAGATTCCCCAGCTTGCCCAGACACTCGAGTCCCACATAATTACCCAGTGCTGAACCATTTTTCCAGAGCTGGATTTGAGCTATGCTTAACCAAAGAGACACTGTCATATATAGCAATGGTTATGGAATCAACAAGCTCCTTACAACTGATGAATGTTGTTCATCTTATCAATATTTGCCAAAGGCTTAGCCCTATTATTTAGTTTTATAGACAGATGTGACATTCTGCAAGTAACAGTTTAACAGTCTATTTTCTGAGGCCTCTATGCAGTAAGGAGAGCTCTGCCTGCTAATCATATATAAATATGCCTTACTTCAGTAGTGTTTACTAGCAAAGAACATCCAATTGAATACTTTGAATAAAAAAAACACAACACAAATACACTGTTTTTTCCTGATACTGCTTGTTGCTGCAAGACAAGACAGTAAGAGAAGTGCTGACACCTACAGGGCAAGACATTTGTGTGTCCAGAAACCTCAATCCATGCATCTATTTTGAAGTTCTGTCACAGTTCTGCTTGAAATTGTTGAGTAGGTTTTTTGGATGGTTGGGAGGGTAGAAGAAAAGCTAAGTACGGAGACTGGGAGGTCAGACATACAGGACATAAACACATAACGTAAAGAGACAATGATTAAACAAATTAGGTCTCTGATGATTTGCAGGAATCCAACATCAGTATTCACTAAACCTGTCTCAGCTAATGCCTGCCTCATCCTGTTCACACAGTGATACTTTTGATCCACTTCTGTGAAGCTGGGCAGAACCACTTCCCAAAAGAATCCAAGATACAAGGAGTTACCTGCATCCCTGAAGCCTGTGTTACTAAAGGCAGGAATTAAAGTTGCATGACCTGATCACATCATGCAACATCTTTCATCTCTGGGTGAAGAAGATGGAACCATGAGCTGAATACATCAGGGCAGTCCCAGAAGTACTTCACATCTCCAAGCCCAGCCCAATTCCTAAAGTTTGCCCAGTCCCAGCTCACCAGAAGGCCCATTTCCAAAAGGCATCTTGTAGCAAGTAGTTCCTAAGCAAGTGATCTTGGTATCAGTCACTCAAAGCTTTCTTAAAGCAGCAAAAAACTTGGGTTTGTTCCAGAAGGTGGGAGGATTAGTGTTAGCTTGAAGTGCTAAAACCAGACACTGTGGTTCAAAAGGAGCCTTAAGGTCTATCACAATGACAACACTAGAGGCCTGCATTTGGAGTGTTCAAGTGGAACAAAAGGCCTTCGGGTAGGGAAAAGAATATATATATGTCCTGTCTCTTCACTTAAAGTTCCTTATAAATTATTTGTGAAATGATTCCTGGGGAACAAGCTCAGAGATAGAGGTAATCTGATTATTTATAAATTGCTGTAGTAACATAAAAAAGGGGCATAGTTATATATATATATATATATGTTTACATAAAAATTCAAGAAAATCTGACATAGAATAAAGGAAGGTTTAAATCCAAGAAGGAGGTTATTAGATTTCTGTCAATATCTAGGTCTGTATTTCTTCTTATTGCAGTAACAGTCAAGACTCTCCGCAGATAAGTGCTAAAATGAATCCTTGACCTGGATTACTTTAAAAAACAAACAAATTACAGTTTTTGTTTCATTTCTTCCAAGTTCCCAGTCAAAAATGTCTTTAGCCAAAGAAAACAGGCAAGACACCACAAGCATCTCCAAATACCCAGTATCAAACACTACAGGTTTAGATTGTGGCTGATGAGGAGACAGAGCATTCACCATCCTTTTGTGCTTTCCCTTCTCCTAAGAGGCTAAGCATATGGCAGAGAGAAGAGCAAAATCAAGAAGTTTCTATTGATAAAATGGCATCTCTGCAGAATTGCCTGCATAGGGGAAAAAGATACTTTGCTGACATTTTGTAGTCTTGAGCACTACAGTGACAAGAATGACATTTTAGAGCTGTGCCCAAGAAAACTACTGCGTGTGAAGGATTCTGCACATGGTTTGACCTACACCACAGTTTATTTGTAAACAATTTTTACAAGTGCCAATAATTTAATTGAACACAGACTTTGTACAATTCAATGTATAATATTAACAATGTCCCACTAGAAGAGTGCAACTGTATTCGGTTACAGCCATACTTGAAAACCTTCAAAATACAAACCACTTTGAACACTGAACAAGAACAGAACATTTGAGAACAAGGGTAGAAAAAAAGAACTGTGAACTAGTAAGTCATGATCAAAAAAACCTGAAAACAAACATAGCACACTTTCTAGTTGGCTCCTGAACATCTTCAGGTACATCCATCTAGAATGAATACTACTTGGGCTGTGCCAGAGCACGGAGCCAACCTCTCTTCTGCAAAATAAAGATCTCAAAGACAGAAACTTAAAACAACTTTGCAATGTGTAACACGTGATTCTTCCCCACTGTCAAGAAAACTACCTGAAGAAAATAAATGTATTTAATTTGTCTTTATTTGACATACAATATAAAATAGAATCTTTTGGTATGAAGATCTTTGAGATCTTACTTTTACCCCACATTTGAAAAAAAAGTACTTTGAGTAAAGCCTCTGGACCATCCCAAGCACTGGAGCTGTAGTCAAGTTTCAGGTATTCTATGGACTTCTTTGGTTGCAATCTCTTCAGTAAATCTCATATATCCAGACTTGAACATTTAAGCTCCTAGTGTTGAAGCACCTGGAGTGCCTTGAGTTCTAAAAAACTGCAACCTATCTGTAATTCTCACCATTAACTGCAAGATTTATGGATATTAAACTCTGGACAGACTACTTTTATTTAGAAACTTTAGACAACCTAATAACAAAGGGCATCCTTCACTTAGTAACACTGAAGAAATGCAGCAGGAACAAGAAAATTTTATCCATTTTCAAACTTCCATACAACTTGCACTATCACCACTTCGCATACTATTATAGATAGTACATGGCAAAACTCAATACAGTACACCAAGCTAGCTCTTCCCCTACAGCTCAATGTAGCACTTGAAGTAACACCTATAGTACTGAAAAAGAAAGCCATTGCCTAATGCTTAGTTCCTCTACAGTGCTAGATATTGGCTCAATATCCACATAATTCCCACAGTAAATGTTTCCTCTGCCATACCTAGCAGATTGACATCCAATTCCTCTTGAAGTTCTTTTGAAGCCAATAAGGCAACTTAAAAAAAAAACACAACACACTATGGAGAGTATACACATCCAGTACAAAAGTCACTGTAATGTAAATGATCAACTTTATATGGATAAACTAGTACTGTAACATATGCAGAATACTAAGTTCAGCTGCTGTTGATAAAAAAAACAAAATGTAAGGAAGCAGCACTGAGCAAACTGAAGTACTAAATTCCTATCGTTTTCTCAGAGTGCAAGTCCTATACAGTTTAGGAATGTATATAAAGCAAAGAGGAAAAAAAGAAAAATGGAATTTTCACAGTTGTAACTGAAGCCACTGCATTATCCTATCACAGCATGTTTGTGCTTTACAAACTTCTGCCATGTTTTATTCTTACGGCCACACAGATCTGGATAAAAAAACAAATGTTGCCATTTTTCTTCTTGCTGTTGTCCAGCACAATCTATGCCACAGCTTCTCGCTCCACTATGTATTGTAGGGTAGTAATGAGAGGGTAGTAAAGTCTCATCTTTAATTATGACCATTTAAACCAAGGCAATTCCAGTAAAGAAGGGAGTTGGCAAAATACTTCAAATAGTTGGGTCAAAAGTCTTAACATTTTACATCTCTCATTCTCCTTGTGTGCTAAATGGGACAGACATTTTTAAGCTGGCAGGAAGTTGTCAATGCCCCATAGAAACAACGTGAAATCATGCCACAAAATCGTCTCCTACAAATAAAGCCAGAACATGATTTTAGATTAAAGAGCTGACTGTTAATGTTCGTCATTATCAGCAACTAATGGTTCAAGGAAATGAGCTTCCGAAGTCTCTGCCTACACATCATTTGCTGTCATCTTCCTTTGCTAATGACTGTCACATGAAAAACCCAAGAGTTCTATTATTTTAAACATTAATCAACAGGACAGATCTAGTTATCTACCTTAAACTCAAATTATGACATCAGTTGTCCTACAGCCTTAAGTCACCAGCAGGCCTTCAAGTCTGCACTAACACAACCTCCTGGAAGCATCAAATCTCTTTCCATTGTATTGATTTGTCAAGGCCTCAGTGTTAAGCTGAACTACAGAATTCAACAATTCTTAATGCCCCATATCACCATGATACTTTTTTTTTTCAACAGTTGGTATCACTGAGTTTTCAGAAGAGCCACATATCTTACCTTTATACAGAAAGATTCTCAGTAATACAGTACAAAACTAAACAGGATTTATGTCTGAGTAACGAACATAGAAAACTACTATTGCAATTTTGTGGTGACAGGATAGAAATTTAACAATCATCAGAAAGCCTAGAAAGGAAGTGTTTAGTTATAAAAGAAAGATTGTCTTAAGATAAAAACTGTGCTGACAGCTAAAAAGCTCTCTGTTGCAGCAAGATATGCAGTAATTAGTAACAAGTTCTAGACAGTTTAAGCACTTCCCCAATACTGCAACACAACACATTTTTGTAACACTACTTTTACACGAGTTATGCTGCAGCAGCAGTACACTTCTTAGTGGTTGGCACTAGGAATTAACCATAAGAGAAGAAAGGCATTTAGTGATCAATGCATGAGGATCCCTCTTTGACTTGCTCTTCAGGTGTGGTTGAAAAAAACTGAGCAAGGGGACCACCCGTTCCATTCAGATAATACACCTTCTTTGAACATGAGATTCTTGGCAGGAAGTGGAACACCCATATCTGAAGAAAGGGGCTGCAGAGGTGAACTTGAAGAACCAGCATCATGGAGCTGATCCAGTGTTGAAGTACCTTCCTAAAAGCAAACGGGGAAAAAAAAGTGTCTTAAAACAAAGACAAACAATGAAGGATTTAATAGGTAGAATATGACAAGGTAATCTAACCTGCAAATACACTTAGTGTTTCTGAAATGTGTTATTTTAATCCATTAAATACCAAACCATTATGAAAGTAAAACTAGAATGAACAAAGGGAAGCATGAAATAAACATACAGATGCCCCAGTTGCATCTCTGCATGATTTGGCATCCAAGAAAACTCCAGGGAAGCCTGAGGCTTAAAACTGAAGATCTAGCAATAAAATCCTGAAGATAACTATTGAACTGCTAATTGCCCCATACTTGCTAAGAGCTATGCATATATGCAGAGGCAATTACTTGACCATATTTTGAGTAGTTTGATTCCCCGTAAGTTTTGTTTTCTTAGCTTAAAAATCACTTCAGCACCTTCTTTCTTTCTCTCTATACAGATAATCAAGGAAAGTATCTCAGAGATACCATCCAAGAGATTAGGACAGCTCTCACTTGAGACAGTTTGACAGATAGTTTTAAGACTTCTAACCTACTGGGAATCTCCAATGTTCTCATGTGGAAGTAGTTGCAGGGTCACACCATCCATAACACTCACTGGTTAAGTATCCTGCAAGTTCCTTACCTTACTGAAAATACAGAATTTGAGATAAGTGTCATAAGACTTAAGCAGCTAAGCAGATTCCATGTCACATGTGGATGTGCCTTGCTAGCACTTCCATGCAGAATTGGAGCAGGGTGCAGACCTGATATTCCTCTGTGCTTGCTACACAAGGCCCCTATTCTCTGTCTTCTTATAAAATCCTCGCAGAGCAAGCAGTTTTAAATATTTGTACTCATTCAACACCAAGTTCTAGAGGATCTTAGGACACATACAAAAAGTAACTGGTATGAGATAGATATTAATGCATTTTATTTTTTCCTAAGTAGACAGATTTGACTTGAGGTACAGATAAAATCTCAAAATATTAGTATATCCATGATTTGCAGTGAATCTCCCTGATATATCTAAGAAGCAACCAAGTAAGCAGCCAAGTAAGAAGTGCTACAACAGAAGGAATGAAGAACAATTTTGCTATGCAGGTCCCATAAAAAAATAAATGAAACTAACTACACACAAGATGTAATTACAAAAGCTAAGATGTAAGTATTAAATGAGACTACAAACTGTATGGTGTAATAACTCACTTTTGACACCAGTAGAATCTGAGGTTGACAGTGCTCTTAATACAGTCACCATTTAAAGCAAAAATAAGTAAAACAAACCATGTATGATACCACACACCCAAGAACAGCAAGTTGGAGGGCAAAAAGATGACAGACCATACAGAATTATTTACATCTGAGTTATTGCTCCTTACCTGGAATGAATGAACAAAATTAAGGACCTGAAGAGACAGCTTTCTACTGGAATGCAAGAGTTTTTGAAGGCTGTCAAAAAGAAAAAAGAAGCAGCTCTATCAAAGGTGTGCAATTTTTTACTAGTGAATTACTAGCATAGTAACTTGCTCACAATTCTAATAGTATCAAACAACATGTGACAGAGTTACAGGCTTTCACAAAGAAAGCTTGATAATATTCTCATCAGTGAAGAAGTGCTTGACTTGACTCATTTGCTCGAGTCAAGTCAGCTAAATGCTGTTTTCCCTACCATTTACACTGCACTCAGGTGAAACTATTGCAATTGAAAAATGCTGGTTTAAATAAGACATAATATAGTGGACTTTTTCATGCTTCATCTTTATCTTGGACAGTCTGGTAACATGACTTTAGAAGGAACTTAGTGACACTGTTAAAAGCATATCCATTACTAAATTAAAACCCTTAAGCTACGTTCTCAAGAAGCCTTATTTTTGGTTAAAAAAAATCCCCCAAAAATGCAAAATCCAAACAAAACCAAAAATCCTATTGTTAAAAGAGCAACATTTCATAAAGTAAAGCTACAGTAAAAAGGAGAAGATCACTTGATCATAAGCTGTGACTAAACTTAGCCAGTAAGATACCACCCCAGAAAGGTTAGGAGGAGCAAAAAAAGCTTGTGCTAGGCTAGGAAAGGGGAATGAGTAGGAAGGCACACTATGTTTTTTCCTGATCTGTTCATAGACAGGTTCCTATAAAGAATTCAATTTCACCTTGCAGAAACTATAAAAACTTACCACAACTATGGACTACTAGATTGTACATTACAGCTGGTATCCATGAGCCAAAAAGCAACTACCTCTCACACTAGAATTAGGTACTCTATGACTTAGCTCTCTTTTGCTCTTATTTAATTGTAGGCATAATTTTTGCAGAAGATCTGGACATAAAACACACAACCTCTTAATCCTGTAGCTGATAAATTATAGCTCACCTCTCTTTTCTACATAATCCATGAGTGGCAATTTTTTTGCAGACTTTTTGATTCAACTCAGAGCTGAAGAGTGGAATGCCAAAGCATAATTCCAGGGGAACCCATTCCAGTTCTGTTGTGGGTACTATATAAAGAAAAACAAGAGACAAACAGACTTTAAGAGAAGACAACACAATAATATTGATCCCAGAATCAGGCATCTCAGATCAGGATCCATTGGATAGTTCATACTTTTAAGACAGTTCATCTAATAAACTGCTGAAAGACTTAAGGAAATCTGAATTTTAAGGAAGAACAGTTAGCATTGCACTTGTTCCAGAAAATAATAAAACAACGTGTTTAGATCCTTAAAAACAAGATCTCAGTGGACTTAAAACGTTTAGTAAAAGCCATCTGTTATGTTTTTACCTTCAAGGCTTTGCTTGACTGCAGAATCCATTGAGGTTTCTTCTATTACCATCTCAAATGATTCTGTGCTCCCATTTACATCAAAACCTGATCCTAGTTCAGCATCTCCTAAAGGCAAAGCAATTCTTAGGTAAACATGTAGATGAATATAAGCTGAGTTACCACCTGATATAGGGAATATGACACAAGTTTTTAATAAAGACCATACAGCTATAGAAATGGAGGAAGGGATATGGAGAAGCATAGGCCTGATTAATTTTTAGGACCAAAGAGTCACTTAGGGATCCTCAACACACTTAGGATAGATTAAATTCTGGCATATAAAAATGACACAATTTACTTTTAATATTTTGATTATTTTTTTTCTGTTAACTGTTCTAGTCCAGTGATTTTTTTAGTCTGTACTCACTATTTCAGAGCTAGTCACAAAGAAGAATTAGTAAATAAGCCTACTGCCAATATATTAACACTCAAAATGGGTTCCTATCTCTGCTGAATAGTATTTTGTAGAGCTACAGATCTAAAGATTCAACCCTCTGTTCACCTTTGCTGAAGTGGTTGTACATGAAATTAAGGGAACACAGTCAAAAGGGACAATTATTGGTAACTAACCTCTTCCATCAGAAGCATCGCTCAGTTTTCTGCTCGTGTGCTGACTTGAGGGATTCAACATAGTGACATAGCCACAAAAATGCTGCAAATCTACCTTGTTCCTCAGTATTTTTAAAGCCGTATGAATGCCCATGTTCACACGAGAGAAGTCTAGTAGAAAAGAATACATATTCCAGCTTACTATTTAGGAAGCCTCCTCCATAGCCATGTAGTTAATTCCTAGGCTTTTCTAAAGTGTTTTTTTAATCTGGATTTTTCTCTCTTCTACTGCTCCCATTTTAGTTATCACAAAGGTAGATCTGTGATAACACATAAGTTATCTTCCCACAACAAGCACTAACTGGTATTTTATAGTACAGTAAAAAGCTAAGGAGAAAGAAAAATGTAAAGAGAATATGGTATCTCTCTCACAGACAGACACATACAGACAGCAGAGATGGCAAGGTTCAGCTAGGAATTTTATGTCCAGCTCTTTCAGTGCCAGTCTTTTATGGCAAATTCAATACAAGATACATGTTCCATATATCAGAAATTCTCAAATATTAGAGGTTAACAGCTGAGTTAATGCTAGATTTTAGAGATTCTGCCTTTCAGATTTTTCACCTAGCACAAAGTTGGAAGAAAACAGACACCTCAGAGACAGCAAATACAGAAGTAACATTTTGAACCCAGTAAAAAACAAATTAAGAAGCTAGCTTTACTTCTAGTTGGCCCTGATTTTTCTAAGTGGCAGCTTAAATGCTTTTAGATTTCACATCTGGAAATTCATACATTTATGACGGCTCTCAGTTGGGAAGGCCATGGCCTCAACTATGCAAAGCTTGCATCCTAATAATTGAGGAGTATTTCAGAATATGTTAATTCCTGCCTTTCAAAAATCAGTTAGCTAAGCAGACTTTGAAGGAACAGGAGATTTTACTAGCAAAGCTCTTCCTGGGGAAAAAAATCTCCATAATACTTCCTAGTGCTAGTAATCTAGATGAGTTTGTTCAGTTGTCACCTGTCTTACAGTTAAGAGATGCTGAATAGAATACACAGAAGATTTATGCAGTTAATCAATATGTTAGTTAATAAGCAAGTATGCGTAAAGAAAGATTTGGAGGTTTCTGTGGAAGCTGCTTCTTTACATCTGTGCTAGGAGAAAAGAAAACACATTCTAATTAGGACAGAGAAGGCAGACAAGAGAAAACCACAGATTTAAGCTCAGAACAGATCTGTCAACCATTTAAATATACTTTCAATTTTCTCATCTAACTTGACTCATAAGTACAGGAAAATTTGTACTAAAAGGATTATTGCAACCTTACTGCACAAGTTGATGTGCAACACAATTAAATATGGTGGTGTAGATTCCATTAAAGACAGCCAGTTACCTCCCTGCTGCTCAGCTTCATCAAATGGGAAGGGTATGTGCATCGTCTCTCCCATTCCATGCATGCCATGTCCCTGAACATCAAGAAATCAAATTAGGAACAGAAAATAACAGCTTGGCTTAGTCCTACTTGTGCCCCCTCTTAAGGGGTACCGGTCAAGCTGACAAAACAAATAAGCAGATTGTTAAAGTTCTTGCTTAGTTGAAATAATTAAATAAAACACTCCATCCCTCCCCTAAAAACACAGTGAAGTTAAACTTCAGTGAAGAGGAGTAATTTTTATCTCCAATTTTAGTTACAAACAGATTTCATAATCACTGAGCACTTCTGGAGCAAAACGGATTTTGCTCTCTTAAGTTCAGAACATTTCTGAGCAGTCAAGGCTGTTACAAGTGAGCCTTTGAAAACAGGTACTTTTATGTTTGTTATAATATTAAACATCTATTTATTTGAATTATTAATTCAGAGTTCAGATTAAATGATGAAACAGAACAGGAAGATATTTTACATCTCCCAACTATACAAAACCACTCTATTTCTGCTGTTTATGATGTTTTGCTATAATTTACTGTAAAAGCTGAATACCAAGCACTCCAAAGTGCATTTCTTGAGAAACAGCTCATACTCCCAGCTACCTTCTCCCACTACTGTATGAGAAGCTTGTGGGTTTTTCATTTTCTTTCCAGTTCCGTTCATCTCCAACACTCTAAAAAATCCACATCTCATTGTTAGCTAACAAACCTCTATTATCTCCACCCATCATACCATAATGCATACATAATATGCGTTCAGTTCAAAACCAGTGTCTTCACCACCACTGAATCACAGCAGCACTGGCTACAGATGTTAGACACATTTTCAGGTCTTGGCAAAAGTGTAGCTCTCCCACACTGTTAATCTCAACTTTATCATGTAACAGCTTAAGTAAAAAAATTCTGCATGTGTTCATCATTTACATAGAGCACTCCATACCTGAATTAGAACAGCAGAATGTGTCAAAGCATCATTCAACATTGTGAGCACATTTGAAGTAGGAACTACTCCTGGGTCATGACCCCAAGATGTTATTAATAAGCGATCATAACCCTAAAAGAGAGAAATTACAAATATTCACAGTTGTAATGGACTATCCATCCATCACAGATTTCTACAGTGGACAAATGGGACGTGATCATGTCAGCCATCTTGTAAACCAGGCACATTTTACAATAAAATTGAAAGGACTGGCATCAAATACACTGGAGTTACGCTAGGACAAAAAGAGAAACATAAGTAGCATTCCTTTCTCAGAACTTAGAAAGAAAACACATAAAACTTGCTTCAAGAAAAGGCACATCATCAACAATGAATTAGTACCTCTAACTTCAACTGTTGTTGCTAAATAGTGTACAACATATCTTCCAAACATTTGGAGGGAGAATAAATCCATGTATATACTACCTGAAAAATGTCTGGAAGTTTCCGAAGACGTGTTCCTTTAGAGAGCAACAGAGAGGGTGGGCCATGTCCAGTGATGTGGTAAATATAAAGTTTGAACCAAACTGAACTGACTTCTGGTATTGCAGGTCCAATATGCTAAAGAGATATTATCCAAGAAATTAGAAAGAACTTGTTCTTTCAACTATTATAGGTAACATTTAAGAATCAATAGTTTTAAAGGAATACAAATCTAGTTTTACAGCACAGGAGTTCAATTGTATTACTCTACTACTGATGATGTTCTAGGACCTTATCCAGTATTGCAGGACTCTTCACAGAAAGGTGATAGCAAGGTATTTTCTATGAATATGAATTCAAGAATAAAATCTGTCACTTACTCTACTTGACCAGGTAAATTATTAATAAATTAAACAAACTTAATAAATTAAGTTTTCAAATTTGTCCTCAATAAACACTTTTTTTTTTTTTTTAGATTAACTGCAATACTATTCTACATGCCAATAACTGAGTCACTTTAAAAGGGACATCTAACAGATGTATCCAAAACAAAGGTATTAAGATATTTTATTTCCAGATACTAAGAGGGGAAACTCAAATATTTTTTCACCTGGGGTGTACAGCTGCTAATAGGTCGAATTTCATTGGTGAGTGGTGCCATGGAAACCAGCAGACTATAATTTTTATTGAGAACTCTGCTGCAGGTAGCTGGATCCAAGCCGAGCAAACTCTCACATCGTAAGAGGTCCAAGGGAAAGCCTATGTTGAAAATGTAAGATTTTTTTAAATTATTGCTTCTAGATGGAACATATAATGCAAAATTACTTAAGATTTTCTCTGCCTAGCCAAGAATACAGTATTTTCCATAATTAAATGTTACATTATTGGGATGAATTTTACTAAATCTGTACATAATTTTAGCAATTCTAGCCCTACAGGGTTGTCTGGCACAGAACCACAGCTTGCTCCTCACCAACTGACTGATTCAAGGTGCTCAGGAAGTTGGGTAAGATTAAAAAACAAAACAAATAATTAAAAAAAACAAACAAAACAAAACCAAAAAAGCCAACAAACTCTATCCCCACTAGAAGAATACACTCCCCTTCATGACTTGAAAAATGTTTCTTTGACAGAACACCTCTGAATAAACAATGACATATTATCGCCTACAGAAGCACATGATTTGAAACCCATCTGTTAGACAAATTCAGCTTGTCTTGCCATCATAACATCTAAAGCAATAGATTGAAGTCCAAGCCTTGGCAACAAAATCTGTCATTCAACAGGCAAACACAGAAATACAGGCTTGAAAGGTTATGAAAAATGGTGATGGAAAAGTGACGTTTTGCCCTGAAAACAGTTAAACACGCAGGATACAGATTGGTTTTTTAAATAGCAGATTAATCAGAAAGTTGAGTCCAAAGCAGATAAGTAAATAAACTCAGAAGGATGTCCTCAAGTGTTCACAGTACCATTATTTGGTTGATCAGGTTGTACAGCTTGTGCCCCTAGGTCTTTATTATGCCGCAAGAACAGAATCGTGTTCCTCAGTGTAAGCGCGTGATCGAAGTACCGCTGTGCTTCCCCTTCACCCGTGCTTTGAACCTGAACAAGAAACAAAATAAATGCATGCAAGTGGCAGGCTGTTACCAAATGCCTCAGTTATACAAAAAGGAAGATTAAAAAATTAGCATTTTTAAGCTTTTTAATTGAGTAACAAGCCTGCAGCTTATACGCAAAGGTTGCAGCAGCAACTTTTAAATGAAAAGTGAGGTTTGGCCACATCAAACAGTCAAAAAGTACAAAAAGACAACATCTAGAAATCAGAAGAACCACGACTCAGTCTTTAGGTAGAAGGATTTAAATGTCCAGTCATCCTGACTGGTACAAAACAATACAGCAATCAACAGCAGTTCTCCTACATAAGTACACAGTTGTCCTTCCGGAATTATCTTTAAAAAGGGATAAACCTTGCAGCACACAACAGTCAGGTTTTCCTAGAAAAATGATGTGCAGGCTTGGAGAAACATTAACCCCTTACTGAAAGGAAAGTGATTTTCATTGAACAAGACCTAATGCAGGTGTGTGTACACACAGACTCAGGGAAATGTAGCTCATGAATTCACTTTACCCACCAGTCTCTGCTGTGCCCCTGAAAGGCAGTTGAGGTATAAATTCTGTATGAATCATTTTAACTGAACCACTTTGCTTTGGTAGGATGAGGTGTTTGTTCCTATCATTGTGTTGCTAAATAAGCAGTTTTACACAATGAAAAAAGGTGGGGGTTGGCCCCTTCCCTTTAACACTGCCAGTGCTGAAAACGCACTTGGTCAAACATGTAACAGATTACCTTTTCCAACTCCACCAAGAAGCTGTCAAGACTCTCATCTGACAGTTTCCCAACTTCAAACATAGTGACTGCATGACTTTTCAAGTTCTGGAACCACAAAACAAAACTGTCTTAGTTCTGAATGGAATGGGCAGGTAAAAGTTTCATTAAGTAAAAACACTTCTTAACGAAAAACGATACAGGATTTTTTTTACATAATCACAGCTGTATTATATTGAAGTCAAAGTATTTTAAAAATCAACGTATTCATTCTTGCATAATACATTGAACAATTTTGACTTACTGGTGAAAGATTTCCCATCATTAAAAAGGCAGTGAGAGTAGAATCAAAGAGGAAGGCAATACGCTTTGTGTGTCCACTAGAGAGACTGAGGCTGCTCACACTGGCTGTTTCAGCTAATAGAGAACAAAAAGAAAACAGATTAACCCATTTGTTTTATTTAAAACTAAAATAATCAAGTTTAAGTCAAATCTATTACAAAAAAAGAAGAAAAACTCCAAACCGAGAACAGAATTCCCTTATCACTATGATGCCACTGATTGACTTAATTCAGATCAATTTGTATCTATGATACAGATCAGCCCCATCTTCAGAAAAGAGCTTTTTAGCTGAAGAACTTTTCACCAAGAAATACACATGACCTCCCCCACTGTATATTCCATATGAAAAAGGATACACACAATTTTTGTTTTACTTGTTTCTAGACCCCTTGAGAGGCTGTGGCAGTCTAGAAACACCATTGGTATTTCCTAATTTATTAGAATTTACTGTTCATGCTAACCTGGATCATCTTGACTGTTGGTATCTGTATCTGTGGCTGATGACCCAGCTTCCTGTATAGGACTTCTGTTTTCCCCACTGTCCCATGAAAGCAGCATCTTTTGAGGGTCCAAAGTACTCCTATTAATGTGAATTAAAATCCACATCTATCGGTCACTGTAGCACCAGAGAATTCTCTCTGCCTTCTAGTGCTAGTAGCACATGCATAGGCACACCCAGTACATGCCTTTCAATACTTCAAGCCCTAAAGCAGTCAAGCTTCATGTCCCTCAAAGTCCAGCTTTAGCTTCAGCATAGGAGTTCATTTGGGTGGCTGAAAATACCAGATTTTAAAAAAGATCTGGAAACCCAAACCACCAATGTTGAAGAAGAATCCAGTGGAAAAAATCTAATCTACTTTGTCCTCACAGTCTGAAATAGCATTAAAGACATTCAAGCATAGCACTTACTTTAAATGGTTTAATGCCTAACAATTCTTAATTGGTGCAACATGACATTCCAACTTGGAGAACCCTTTGTTGACTAGTATTAACATTGCTTCCCCAGGGTTCAATATAGACACAGGTAAGAGTATCAGTAACAGAATTGCAGGGGCACCTGACAGCAAGCAAAGTTTAACTATATACACACTGACAGCAGTGCCAAGAGACACTGTCTCTGTACTAACACAGTAACAGCTGACACTTCTGGCCTCAGAAGTTTAAATCAAATGTACACTTGCCTGCTTCAAAAGTGAACAAGTAGGCTTTTAAAGCTCAATAAGCCAGCACAAAGTAATAGCAACAGAAGTAGCACATTGGACTTACAGGTTAAACTATCACCCCTTATCCCCAGTTTAGAAAGAGGACTGAGTATTCCTGTCATTGTATACACTGTGAGATCTGTTGTTGCACAAGTCAAAGTAAGCAACCAATAGCTTTACAATCAGATTTTGGTTCTAGCTTTCTCTTCAATGAGGGAAATAAGCCTTGTGAAAGAATGGAGACACTTACTTCAGTCTGTTCACTGACGGAACATTCTTCCACGATGGATGAAGATTATCCAGGTTTATTACTTGGCCTTTTTTATGGGCAAAGCCTAACCGGCAATACATGGACACGGCATTCTGAGGAAATACACACACAATATAACACTGTTATGTGAAACCAAGTTGCAAGGCAATGAACTTTCCACATCGAGTGCAACAGATGCATTACACACACATACCTTAACTAAAGATAAGTCAATCTCTAGGACGTTTGCAAGCTAGAACAAAAAGGAAAGAAAGAAGAATCAGTATTAACAATGCAGTGTAAGTCACCACTTCTGGACTTCTACATCTTTATCATTTTTCTTTATTTTTAAACCCAGACTGTACTGGCAGAAGCAACTTTGTCTTTGTTGAAAGTGATGAAAAAAAGGGGATGAAGTCTCAAAATTGTCCCTCTTGAATGCATGCAAAAGAAACATGAGGTTAATCTTTCACTGTGTAATTTCTAGGTTAATCGTGTATCAGAAGACAAAGAGGAAAACAAACCCTGGATATAATTAATTAATACTTTTCAGGTGCTTTTTCACCAGGTTTTAAGACTAAGACCTTATGAAAACATTTTTCATTAAAATTATAAATGGTTATGCCAAAGTTAAATTCCTACATTAAGCCAACACCCTACATGTTTTCACTGCCAAAGAAAAAGAAATTATTTTATTTCACACTAGCAAAACAGACCCTGTTCCTTTTCTTGCTCATGTAACAGTCTACATTAGTCACCCCTGTGGGAATTAATTCCAGCTGATGGAATTATTCCACTGAATTGAAGATATTCCATCAAGCCTGAAGCAGTAGAAAAGTTATATTCAAGATAAAAGAAACAGGCTGGATCTTAAGCCTGGCAACACCTCTAATTAAAATCACTTGCTATTGATCCATATCTCTGCCTTAAGTGTTTTCAGCAGTGTGCTTTGGACCCTTTCCAGTTTTCCTAACTTCCTCACATGGGGTAACTTTTACTTACCTCTGCCACATTAGTGTGTTCATCTATTGAAACAAATATCTTATACAGGAGTGTTTCAAAGTAATCACCTTGCAGTCTGTTCATCACAAAACCTTCAAGTGGTGGCACTAAAAAGAATTACATAATTACATTTTGATAACTTTCTTTATTAAACTGAAAGTGCATAAAAATCAGAAAAATAAATTTATACTTATTTGGTTTCCATGGTACCTGTAATTTTGAGGATTTCCTAGTCACAAAGAGTAAAACCTAGTATACTTGGTATTTAAAATTCTCCCAACTCCTTATGAAAAGTAATGGTTGTCAATGTGTTTTCTTATCAAAACTAAAGCCACTCTACCTCACATTAGACCCTTGCAGTCTCCAGCTCATCCATTCCGGATAATTTCCAGTCATCCAACCCATTAAATGATTTTGCCATGTCGATGCAGATTAAATCATGGCTCTGATTGGAGTGGGACATAAAAAACCCAACTCACCCACACACTCCAGAGAAAATTCCCAAAGCTATTACCTAAGCAGTAACTCTCTTGTATTTAGAGGTCTTTCTCTTAACTAATCTCTACTACAGCAGTGACAGCTACTTCAAGCTCCAAACAATTTATGTCTTTGCAGATTAGACTGAATTCAGAACCCCCCTGAGACCTAGCACTGCATAATGAGATGTTCAAAGGGCAGTCACATGCTGTGCTAGTTTAAGCTCCTACATAGTCCCCAGACACAGCACATGACTACAATTGATGTACAAGACCATGAAGGATGGAACAGATATCAAAAGTTGCGTCTGTCTAGAAAACAGGAGTCCAAGACCCATGCCCTTCAGTTAAGGCAACTATGTTTCTCTATGCTATTCTTCCTTTTCATTACAGACACATGGGAGAGTACTTAGTCATTCATGTCACTACTCTTGAAAAGAATCTCACTGGCTAAAGAGGTCAACAGCATCCTGGGGTGCAGTAAAAAGAGTGTGACCAGCCAGTCCAAGGAGGTCATCCTCCCCCTCTCCTCTGCCTTACTGAGGCCATATCTGGAGTACTGTGTCCAGTTCTGGGCTCCCTGGCTCAAGACAGACAAAGAACTACCAGAGAGAGTCAAGCAGAGGGCCATAAGAAAGATTAAGGTACTGGAGCATCTCTCTTAGGAGGAAAGGCTGAGAGACCTGGGTCTGTTTAGCCTGGAAAAGACTGAGAGGGGATCTCATCAATGCTTATCAATATCTAAATAGCAGATGTCAAGATTATGGGGCCAGACTCTTTTCAGTGGTGCCCAGCAACAGGACAAGGAACAACTGGCACACACTGGAACATAGGAAGATCCATCTGAACATGGGGAAAAACTTCTTTACTTTGAGGGTAAGAGAGCACTGGAACAAGCCGCCCAGAGAGGTTGTGTCCCCCTTTAGAAACATTCAAAACCTGTCTGGATGTGATCCTGTGCCACCTGCTCTAGGTGAACCTGCTTTAGCAGGGGGGTTGGACTAGATGATCTCCAAAGATCACTCCCAACACCCACCATTCTGTGATTCTATGATTCTTATCTAAATACATCTAGAAAATAACTGAAGAATTCAAGTTGAAATAAACCCTATAGACAATAAAAATAATGTGTTAATAGAGTTAAAATAATTTAATCAGGAAAAAAATACATAGCTCAAACATTTTAAGTAAACTCATGCACACAGACAAGCATTTTCCAAGACAAATGAAACCAAGAAAACATAAGCACAATACCATTAAATATTTACTTACCTGCTATACAGCTGTCATCAGATATTGGTACATCAAGGTAAATAAATCCTTTGTTATATAAGCCTTTATAAATAAAAGCACATAATTTTATTAAAAGAGTATTTTCCAGACAACAAATTCTACAAAGTAGTATTAGCCACCTTGGAATCAGAAGTTTTCCTAATAGTCTTCACAGTGAGCACTACTTTGCAATAAACTATATCTAATATTAAACAGATGTCACCCTAAACTAGAGTTCATTACTTGCAGTCTGATGCAGTATACTTGGAGCTCTACAAGTACTTTCCTGACAGTGCTGGTGAGCACTGTATAATGACAACAGATTGAAGCAGCAACATTTGAAAAAGATCAGTGTGTCCCCTCCCTAAATATTAACTTAGTTCTCACCATCATCCCTGTACTGACAAGACGAGGAGTTTTTTTAATCCTCAATTAGTTTTGTCAGGTTTTGCCCCAGATCAGGCTGAACTTGCATACTTTGTAGCAAGGTTACAAATTATATCGCAAGTGTCTGAGGGTCCTCACATGTCCTTCCCACACATGTTCACAGAAGTCTTTTGATACAGTAAAAATAAATTCTAGGGCACTTCAGCACAAGCCATCAGGCAAGCTGCAGCAGATACAGAGGGACACTGCATACAATAAGGAAAATAATATGGCAGATTTTAAAAGACACTTGTCCCACATAAGACCATTTTAAGCACTAAGCATCTCAACCGAGTTCCGCAGAGTAGGTAAGCTAGGGAGCTTTTTAAGGAAAGGCAAAACATTCCAGCCTTGTTATCTTTAGAGTCTGAGGTTGTAACAGCAGCACTGATAGCAAAGCATAAAGCTAAATTATACAGTATAAAGTAAGGCAAATATATTGTCAGTGGTTCCTTTGACATTGCCCAATATCACTCCATCCACATCATGTTCATGACAGCAGGAAATGTACCAACAGTCCTCAGCTGGAGTGTTAAGAGACTTGTAAAAGCAAAACTGTCAGAATGCTTCCCACATAAACACAGCTCAGACTAGCTGCAGTGTGTCTGTAGGCATAAATCTATGGCAGAGATAGTAAAATTACTATCCCACTCAGATCTTAAATAAAATGCCCACAGTAGAGTAGTTAGAAAGGTACATTACGTTCCTCTAACATCAAGCCATCTATGGAGAAAGATTATTAAGTTCTTTCTGAATCAAAATTTTCTTAAGCTCTATACTGTTTCAGGTCCACTCCAGAGCTTGAATTTCACATACCTCATATGTTTTAATTTTTTTCTGCTTTACTAACAAGCAGTGGAATTCTGCCTCAATTTCTTAACAAAAATACAGTACACAGATTCCGTGGCTTGTAGTAAGCCAAGCATTCACAGATCAACCTCTCAAGGATTAGTCTGTCAGTGAAGCTGTACTCCCCTGACTAATACTATTTGTTTATATCTAATACTTGTAACACTGAAACAGGGAGACACATGCCATTTTCTATTAACAGTTGCAGACCTGAGAAACACAACAGCCTCTTAGATTCAAGCCTCTTTTTCACAGTACAACACAAAATTACAAAATACAATATTACAAAAGCTCTTCTTTGAAAAGCAAGGAGTGAAGTGTTACCACCAAGGATTACCAGCTCTGGCATTTTTAATTTGTTTCTCCTCATCTACCTCCCCTAAAATTTTTACTGACAGTTTCGAATTTAAAAATTAGTTGAATCAAACAGTAACAGAGCAACAGCTGTCAATGGCTCACTGCTGAATCGTTTACAAGATTCAGACTGTGGTGTGTACAAGCTTTAGAGTATTTTCCAACTCGTTTTACACTTCATCTTACATTCCCCTTTTATTCTTAATCTCAGACTTTACTGAGCAAGGTGTATACATAGAAAAGGAACATCCTTTAAACACTTACTGTGAACTACATTGAAGTCTAATGAACCAGCAAGCTGAGGACCTGAATCAATTATCTTATCAATAGCAGACTTCTCTGAAGTAGTACATATCTAGGCAAAAAAAAACCCAACCACATTAGTCTTCCAGAGAAGGAATTAAATCCAGATCAAATTACTAGCTGACTATAAAAAGAAACTGAGACTAGAAGTAGAATTAAGTCAACATCTGGCTGGCAGCTGGTCACCTGCAGTGCTCCTCAGGGTTCAGTTCTAGGGCAGGTCCTGTTCAAGATATGTATCAAGGACCTGGAGGCAGGAGTTGAATGCACCATTAGCAAGTTTGTTGGTAATACCAAACTGGGAGGTGCTGTTGACCCTCTTGAGAGACAAGAGGCCTTGCAGAGCAATCTAGACAGATTAGAGTCTTGTGCAATCATCAACAGGATAAAATGTAACAAGCCAAAATGCTGGATTCTGCACATAGCACAGAGTAATGTCAGACACTAGTACAGTCTGAGAGAGGAGCTGCTGGAGAACAGCCCTGCAGAAAGTGATCTGGGGGTGCTGGTGGGCAGCAGGCTTAGTCTGGATCAGCTGTGTGCCCTGGCAGGACAAACCCCATCCTGGGAGCATCAATACAGCATCAACAGCCGGTCAAAATGTGATCGTCCTGCTGTATTCAGTGTTGATGAGGCTTCACCTCGAGTACTGTGTGCAGTTCTGGGCTCCACAATACAAGAAATATGTAAGAGTCCTTGAATGTGCCCAGAGGGAGCAGCACAGGACTTTGGGTTTGTCTAGTTTGGAGAAAAGGAGGGTGAGGGAAAACCTCCTTGCTTTCTACAGCTTCCTGAGGAAGGGAAGGAAAGAGGGAGCTATTCTCTTCCAAGTCAGCTCACAAGTTTTTCATGTGCAAACAACGAAAAAAAATAACTACACACAAAGAGCAGCAACAATTCCCATATATATATAAAATAAAGTCCACGGACATTCTGATTCTAACTTTACTGCAGGCGAAGGTACAGTCAAAACTGAGCTGTCAAGGCTTCACCATGAAATTTGAGAAAGCGTATTTTATTGCTTGTTCCCTACCAAGCACACACATTAGTTACCACAGACTGGCTGACACAAAA
>NW_009951948.1:849893-857216 GCF_000747805.2 Chaetura pelagica | reverse complement strand
AAGCCATCATTTTCAGGTACCATCAGCATTCAGTCAAAACAAGAGATGCAACCCATACTAAATTACCTTGATGTCATCCTCAGTGATGTAGCCAGACTGTACGACCCACCAAGCTTCTATAGCAATCTCCACAGGCTTCATGGGTAACAGATCATGAGCAGTTTTCCTTCTGAAAAATTTCTGCAGTGGTACAGTCCATTTGAGATTGTAAAAAAAGAGCACTTCACAGGTGCAGACAGAAATTTACCTTTATATAAAGCTGATTTTTATAAACATCCATCTCCAAATACATTCTATTCACAGACTGGATACACACAAATACTATTAGCCTTGCGCCTTAGTAAAAGCACATGCTTGTTCATAAAAAGCACAGTTCTCTCCTCCATCACATAAAAATGGGAAGGAAAAAATTATTTACATCTGATACTGCTAAATATTCACATAAACCCTTATTGCACGTGTTACTAACTTAAAAACAAATCACACTATTCAAACACATTCAAACACAAGTCCAGATCTAAACTATTCATGGTATTTTTTAATGCAAGCAAGTAAGAGAGCACAGCAAAGTACAAAAAAGGGATATTTTAAAGCAGTTGAATGATCTTAGAAAAACATTTTAGGAGCATTTCTTTTTTACTTCAAAGGACAAAGTACCCCAAGAAGTATGATGTTAAAAAAAGTACAGTCCAAGAAAGAAAAACTGGAGGGTACTGTTTTGTTATAAATCTAAAAATCTTCCCTCCCACAGTATAGCCATTACTTTCTGGTTCAATCTATCAACTTCATATTTTGGTAAGCACACTTTTGGCTGAAGGAGCACTGTGAAGCTACTGCAAGAACAATTATGCATTTTCTGAAGGAAGAAAGGAACTGTTCCAAATAAAAGTCATAATTTTATCAACAGTCATTACAATGTTTTCCAGGTGTGCTGTTGACAAGCAAGGATGCCTGTTCAGACTCACTACCCTTTTCTCAGAAAAAAACATACATGCTACAAAAATGTACACCTAGCTGGAGGACTGCCTCAGAATGAGCTCCAACCTCAACTACACTTATAGAAACATGGAATGATTCTATGACAACCATTGTTCCATGTTTATACTGGCCAGGAGATAATAATTATCTGGTGTCATAGAGTAGATACAACTCTGGAAATAAATGTGTGGAAAAAAAAAAGGAAAAAAATAAAGACATAGCACTCAATATCTTTTTTTCAGAATACTTTGATTTAAAATTTAAAAGCTCTTAACTGCCTTCAGAAAACACCATCTAATTAGCAATACACTAGGTCACATTCAATTAGACATACTATTAAACTGAACAGATCCATTAAATTATTCCATTTAACATTTCTTATACAATAATACGGGCAGGTGGGAAGAAAGGGAGGGAAATTAAAGACAAACTTACTTTTGAAGACCTACATTGGTTCATTAGATCTATATATTGGTTTCTTCCTATACCAAGAAGTCTTAGACCTGAAAAATAAGTAAGATTTTCTAATAAGATAGGTATAAGCTGAAGATGCATAAAATATTCTTCAAAGCATCAGACTTACTTCCACAGTAATATTTTAATTACTATTTCTTCCCATAATAAAATTATTGTTTTAAGAGCTAAATTCACTTTTAACTGAATTTAACAGAAATCCATATGTGAAAACCAGAATCCATTCCCATTCATTTACTCTGTACAGATTTAAAAACAACAACACCACCAACATACCCCATCTCTCATCACAGGGTAGCAGAGAATAATCCAACCCTTTTCTTTCCTACACTGTTATTAACAGGTAATAACCACAGTTCAAATTAACAGAACTAAAGTTGTACCAGATTTTGGTCAACAGTTTTTCCTTCCCCTAGTGCATCCCACACCATGCACTGGATGAGAAAGATTAAATAAGAGTCAGAGCACAAACGGGCACATAAACATCTAAGAAAGATGATTAAGATATCATTGAGTTAATCATAGAATCATTAAGTTTGGAAGGGACCTTAAAGATCTTCAAGTTCCAACCCCCCTGCCATGACCAGGGAACCCTACCACTAGACCAGGTTGCACAAAACCTTGTCCAACCTGGCCTTAAAAACCTCCAGGGATGGGGCATCAACAACCTCCCTGGGCAACCCATTCCAGTTCCTCACCACCAGAATTTCTTCCTAAGATCTAACCTAAATCTCCCCTCTCTCAGTTTAAAACCATTACCCCTTGTCCTATCACTATCTTGTCTGATGAAAAGTCCCTCCCCAGCTTTCCTGTAGCCCCTTTCAAGTACTGGAAGGTGCTATAAGGTCTTCCTGGAGCCTTCTCTTCTCCAGGCTGAACAGCCCCAACTCTCTCAACTTGTCCTCATAGCAAAGCTGCTCCAGGCCTTTGACCATCTTGGTGACCCTTCTCTGGACCGTCTTCAACAGGTCTATACTCTTCTTGTGCTGAGGGCACCAGAGCTGTACACAGTATTCCAGGTGGGGTCTCACCAGAGCAAAGCAGAGGGGCAGAATCACCTCCCTGGCCCTGCTGGCCACACTTCTTTTGATGCAGCCCAGGACACATCTGGCTCTCTGGGCTCCAGCACACACTGGCAGCTCATGTCGAGCTTCTCAACAACTACCACCTCCAAGTCTTTCTCCTCAGGTCTGCTCTCCAGCCATTCTCCAAAATTAAACTGAATCAAAACTTAATTCTATAATCTCCAGCCTTCAACCATTAAGGAACTACCAACAGATATTGGAAACTCAGTAGTTTTAATCCATATGCTGCCTGTTTTAAACCCAACTTTCTAATTTGACACTGGTTTTCAGGACACAATGTTAATAAAAATGCTTAATTTAATTATATTGCAGTCAATGACATGCAGCTGCTGCTAAAAAAAAAACACAACTGCTGGGGGGGAAGGGTTGGGAGTGGGGAAAAAAAGGGAAGACCTTCCTCTCCTCATAGTCCTGAGTAACACAAAATCCCAACAACCAACAAGCTACATGATGCAGACAGGTCTTGAAAGTCTCCAGAGAAGGAGACTCCACAACCTCTCTGGGCAGCCTGTTCCAGGGCTCCGTCACCCTCACAGTAAAGAAGTTTCTCCTAGTGTTGAGGTGGAACTTCCTGTGTTGTAATTTGGTGCCATTTCCCCTTCTCCTATCACAGGGCACCACTCAAAAAAGACTGGCCCATTCTTGACATGCACCCTTCAGATTAAGGTCCCCTCTTGTTCTTCTCTTCTCAAGACTAAACAGCCCCAGGTGTCTTAGCCTGTCCTCATATGACAGATGTTCCAGTCCCTTAATCATCCTTGTAGCCCTCTGTTTGGCTCCTTCCAGCATATCCCTGTCACTATTGAACTGGGGAGCCCAGAACTGGACAAAGTACTCCAGATGTGGTCTTAGTAGGACAGAGTAGAGGGGGAGGAGAACCTCCCTTGACCTGCTGGAGACACTCTTCTTAATGCATCCCATGATACTACTGGCTTTCTTGGCCACAAGGGCACATGGCTGTCCCATGGATAACTTTTTGCCTACCAGGACCCCAAGGTCCCTCTCCATGGGGCTGCTTTCAAAAGCTGCAGGCTGCTCCTCCACTGACTACAAGCCATCCTTAAAAAGAACTACATAAATTCATGCCAAAGGTGAAGAAGTCTTTAGCTATAAATAACTTCTCAGTAGCAGGTTTAATTAACAGCCTCTCTCTGCCAGGAGTTTGCATTTTCCTCTGTAAGACTTACCAGTAGGCTATAGCTCTTCCTTTGTTCTCCTCCACCTGGTTCAACATTTTTGCCTTCCTAATCTCCCCATCCCACACCCACAACAGGCTAATAGAAAGCAGGACAAAACATCTGGCACATCCAGAATTGTCATAAGATGCCAGAATCTCTTCTCTATTATTTTCTGGTACATCATCCCTCAATCCACACTCACAGTAATTCACAGGAGTGTCAAGAGCCTTTCAGAGTCTTCCTAAAACTTTCTACCCAACACATGCCAAAAGACCTAGTAGGAAAGGACGAGCAGCTCAGCTTGCTGATGCACAACATCCAGTAAGACTTTTCACCCAGAAGTCCAAGCAAACAGGAATGCAATAAAGGCAAGGACAGAAGCTGCACCATTCCTATTTATACTCAAACTAGCCTCAATTCCAGCACTGACCATACGGACAGAACTCTACATGGAGAGCACATGCTCTTTCATAACAGTATTTAAATGCTTCTACACCTTCATTCACACTCTTATGTTGAAGCAGAGATGCCCACAACACTCTTGTCAGAAGTTCCTTATTTCCAACTCCCTGAAAGCAGTAATACAACTAGGTAATACTCACAGTCAGCAGCAGTGAAGTTGGGTAATGAATCATAGCTTTTTTCGCTGTTCATTATATCCTTAAAAAGACAAGAAAACTTACTTGAAACAACAAAGTAGTAATTTCAGAGAAGCACATCCAAAATTCCTCCTTTTTTTTAAGAGCAAAGTGAAATTAAAAACATCTATGAAAGTCAGTTACCTTATTAAACTTGCCAATTACTTGACTAATCATTACACAGTAAGTTAAATATTTTTAAAAGAGACTTGTTTAAGCTTTACTACAAAGGATGCCCATTGAGAGAATAATAATGATAAAATCCTACATCTGTCTTCACAAGAAATCCAGCACAGTTTCTAACAGTAATAACAGAACACTATTACTATACACAAAATAAAAAAGCCCTTCTGATATCCAATGAAAATAGAAGAACATTGCCATAGTGCTGAGAGAAAACAGAACCACCTTTGTTCTCACAGAAAATTATCTGCTTCAGGCTTTTGAAAGAGCTTCTAATATGTTTAAGTGTCCTTTAGAACAAAAAAAGAAAATAACTGCTCAAATGTGCTGCTTTTTAAAAATGGGAATTATCTTTTCTTTGTTAATCTAACAGAAGAAGCTATTTATTTCACAGCTGGTAGTGAGTAGCCACAATCTCAAACACCAAAAGAGAAAGACTGGCCCCAAAGTGAGTCCCACCCCTGTTCCACATGACCAAGTCCAGCTCTTGAACAGCTTATGGGGGAAGAAGGGAAAAAAAACTGCAGGTACAAGCAAGTCTCCAGAAAGTCTCCTTACTGTTCCCTTACATGTCAGCACATTCCACCCCAAAGCAAACAAGCTCCATGACACTTCCACGTGTGCATTACGGGGCCATCACCAACATCTCTAGGACAGGAAACAACATTCTCACCACAGCTTTGTACTCACCTCCATTATGCCCGTGTAATACGAAAATGGTGTTACTCTCAGCCCTTTTACCATGATGTCAGACAAGTGATAAGGGTACAACATGAGATGATCTCGACTATATTTTAACAGATCCTCATAATATTTACGCTCGTCTTTCTTGACATGCTTAACTACAAGGGGAGGAAAACAGAAGTTACACTATTAAGCAATTTTTTATTTTAAGTGTTATAAGAAAAGGATCAAAAATAGCAAAATGGCAATTATCAGAAAACTAACAACGAAAGAAAAGAGTGGTGCAGGGCATTCATCATCCAGGAATTTCTATATATAAGTACTCTCAGAGCCTTTAAAGATGACATTAGAACAGAGTAGATTAATTTTACAGGTGACCAGAAAGTGCCCTGTTGAGACAGAACTCATGCAGGCTGTAGAAAATTATCTTCTAATTAATGAAACTTACCTAATTTGGAACTATTAATAGATGCAGTCAAAACAAAATAAATTCAAACTCAGGAAACAAGTCATAGCTCATGAGAGTTGTGGCCACTGAATCTCAACTAGTGACAGGCTTTCTTTTATGAGTCAAATCCTCTGTTAACTAGTCTTGATTTCTTGGGAAAGGGAGGTGTAACTATTAAAACCCACCCACTGAAGGAGTTCAGTTCCACTTGCCAGTGCAGTAACCTTAAAGAGTACTTTGATAGAAAAGCTGCCAAACAGACTCAAAAGTCAAGACTCATCTTGGGGAAGGAGGGGCCTTTGAACAGGACTAGTTCTTGCAGACTTACAGTAAAGACAAGCTTCCCCACAGAATAATCAGGAAGCAGCCAGAAGTTACTTAGCTGCTTTACTCACCCAAGTTATTCCGGTACCGTAACTGATTGCGGATGCTGTAGAGCACGACCTGCCTTTCATATTCCCTCTGAGAGTTTCCAAGACCCTTAAAAACATAAAAACCTCTTAGCTGACATGCACAACACCCCTTTTATTTACCCTACTGCGAAGCAACTTATGACAGGCAGGCAGTTATTACTCAGGGAGTCCCTCAGTTCAATACAGTGATAGTATCTCCAGTCTCTGCACAAGGTCAAAAAGCAACTTTAGTTAAATGTAAGTTTAATTGCATCTAAACAGGACGCAACTTTAAGCAATAATATTTAACTACTATTTTTTCTAGCACCATTTTGATAAAAAGGGAGCATCTAATTCTAAAATCAAGGGTTTTACGAGCATTTAACCAAGGATTTGGCATCTTGCAGCCTTGGAGAATCACCCAGAACTGGTATAGCACAAATCAAGTATGACAAATGACACATGAAGCTCCAACTGCTGCACCTAAGAAGCTTATAAAGCAGAACATACACAATGAAACAGCTCAAGTTGTAGAAGCTTCACACAAGTAAGGCAATCAAGTGATCTTAGGTCACAAGATTAAGGCCTAAGCACAGGACACTACTTGACTGTCATAAAAGAAGATAAAAAGAGAACTTCAACTGATGCTTTAAATGCCTTTTTTCAAAAACTATCCCCTAATGTTATTCATATTATTCTTCTACTCTGCATCTGCAACAAGCAGTCTGCTTGGGTTCTTTCCCCCCTCTTCAGGTTCCTTCAATGATGCTTATATTTAAAAAACAAACAAACAAAAGATCCTTGAGCACATACTGTAGAATTAGGTACGAGGTCCACAGCTGATTAACTGCAGCCAAAGGATCCAAGTATTTGTTCAAAGTACAAAAATACTAAGGAATATTCTAACACTAAAGTAAACAAAACAGTATTTCAGAAGAAAGCATTAAATACTGGTGTATCTTCTATCCTGAACCACACAGCCAACAGCTGTGTAACAGGAAAAAGAAATCATCATTCCCACCCCTCTGACAGCTCCTGAAATCCCAAAGCATCAGGTTCCTCAGGACCTGCAGTCAATACCCATCAGGAATTGTTTTTCAGCACCTGCTTTCAAGCACCCTAAGACCGGGGAGAGAAGCACGTCCTGACCTGACACCAGACCTCCCCTCCTCTGCCAGAGGCCTGTTCAGCCCAGCAAATCAAAATTTCATGAGGCTTTTCTCTCCCAGGAGCCGCGGCTACCGGTGGCACCAGGGTCAGCCC
>NW_009951948.1:834787-849001 GCF_000747805.2 Chaetura pelagica | reverse complement strand
GCTCGCACAGCCGGGCTCTCACCCGGGAAGCTGCTACAAATAGAACAGCAGCAGTTGAGCCCCCCTCCCCACCTTGTCTTGGGATCTAGGATTTCCTGAGTCATTTGAAGTGTTCCCAGGACCAAAGGCTGTGCCAACTTTCTGCACAGAAGCACTTTCTTATTATTTGTCAGAAAGTAACAGATGGGGGAGGGCTCTGTGTTTTGAACGCAGCAGTTTAGTGAATGATTGGATATATGAGTAGAATAAACAAAGCCAGGAAGCCCTTGGTCACCTGTACTATTTATTTTTTAGGGCTGTTATCCTGCATGCTTGGTAATAGCATTGGAGGGGTGGAGACAGAGCTGTAAGGGACCAGGAGCAGCAGAAGCTCAGTGCTCTGTTACTGTTGAGTTGGTCACCAGAGAACTACAGACCCTGTTCTTCTTCAGCATCACCAGCGTCTTCAGGATCCCAGTTCTGTGAGACACAAAGTCTCAGCCTTGCCCCACACGCCAACACGCAGAGATCTCTGCAGCTGAAGAGGTGACGAGCAGTTCACACCATCTCCAGAGTCTCAGATAAGGCCTCCCTGCTCATACCACTGGCAGAACTCAGCCCAGGAAGAGGGTCACAGCCTGCCAACTTGACCTCATCCTTAATTCTTTTAATCCCAGCCTTTCTCTGTCACACCCTACAATGGTTTATAAATAAACTATGAAAAGACATTAATAAGAAACCCTTTTGTCTTGCAAACTGCCACATAAAACAGATGGTGTGGGTCTTTGGCTGGTACTGTCTGTTTGCTTTTGATATCAGCAATTAGACACACCTCTCAATGGGGCAGGACAGTTTTTTTCTTGGGTGGTTCTGAGGTAAATCACTAGCACCTGAAGAACACTCAATAAGACACAGATACAAGAATCCACAAGGTAAAAATTCAGGTGCTCTGAATAACAGTGATGTTTGCAGTATTCCTGTTCCACTATATTCCCACCAGCTGCCTCAGGCTTTCCAGCACCAGCAAAAGTGAAGACAAACCAAGACAATCAGAAAGAAACTCTTGATGTGGGATAGACATTCAGAGAGGCAGAATAACTGAGCAGAACTGTGACTAGTACTGGGTTTTAATGGGATTTTACTTTTTATGAGAAAGGGTACTATACAACAAAATTGTTCTGTGTTTATTAATGAGCTTGAAAATTCACAGACTAATTTGTGATTCAAATTCATGGAGGTCATGGATAAAACACTGAACTCCTGCACCTTCAGTTGAGGTTGCTGGTTTAAATTGTGTGTGTGAAATACAGTGAGGGCCACTGATTCTTTTTGCAAACCTTAGGATATAGTTAAAACCACATCCATTCCCACTCAGCTCTGTTCCTTGGGATGAATGTGTAGGATATTGCACATGTTACCATTTCTCCAGCTGACTCTTCAGGCAGCTGCAGCAATTTACAGATTTATCCCATTTTATCCTGCTGAGTTTTTTGGTGGGCTGAATGGTTTATTTAAGACTTCCACTCCAGTTTTCAACCCGTTAAATTCCTCTCCAAAGTGAACATTAGAAACCTTAAGACCTGCCTCCAGCTTATCCCTGTTGGTCAGTATCTTGATAAAACTGTCTGAAAATCTTCTAGTCCCTGATAGTGCCTGATCAGTCTCCAGTCAACTCACTGCTCTTTTTGTCTGGTCTGGAAAAATCTCCAGATACTGTTCTGAAATCTCATGGTTGCCTTTACTTACTGCAAATTCTCTGTCTCCCACAGCTTCACCAGGGATCAGCAGAGCTGCACAAGAGCACCAGGCACTGCTAACATGGCAAGAGAGCTGTTTCATGGCTCATACCAATGCTGCAGTCATGGTTGGTGGAGACATTAATTCTGTTGGCTCTGAGGTAATCCACAAGCCATGTTTCTCTTTCACACAGAAATCCAGGTTCTCCAGGGAAAGTTCTGCTTCTTCTTGCAGGCAAACAAAGCACCACCCCATTTCCCAGCACACTGCTGCCACAAATATCCTCTGCAAAAAGCACAAAGCTCAGCCTCACTTTGTTCTTGTTACCACTTTGGTCCCTTTTTATTTTTCTTCATTAGAATGGAGATCCTAATTGTCTCTTCCATTTAGCCTCAGTCAAGTCCTGTCAGCTTTCACCAATTTTGTGGTTACCTTTAGAGCAAAAACTCACTTAGTGGTCACCAGCAATAATCTCCAGAGTAGCAGTGTTGTCAGTCTACAGTTATGTTTCTTACCTGGGATAATATTTCCTTTTCACCTTTTGTATTCTCTCCACTCCAGTTTTCAGAGGAGAATGTTCATAGGCACCCTTTTGATAAGCTCCTAGTGCCTTCTTGTCCTCTGCATCCAGTTTGCTTGATCTTGCCATGGCATAATACCCATCCCTCAGTTTTCCATCCTGCTGGCAAAACAAGGAAGGAATAGGTGCAGGCAGACTCGATTCACTAGATACCAAGAGATGCCCCTATCTCGTTGCCTGGGGTGTGTCATCCACAGGAGTATGGTCCTCAGGTCTTCTGCAGGGAGTCAGTCACAAAGCTGAGAAGTACCATACAATCCTTAGGTTTTGTTCATGATGATAACTTTTAAACTCCCAGTACCTAAACTAAGTCACCTGAATTGATCAGTGGGAGCAGCACATGGTATTCCTACTGATTTGCATGTTCAGATAGACCATTTGCATGCACAGCATGATACAATATGACTCAATCTGCTGTTTTAAATCCTTAATGAGTTGAGCCTTCTGGGCTACCATATTTCACTCACAGCCAATAGAAGCAACAGGATTACCACATCAGAGCTAAGGAGTGCCCTCCAACCTGACAGGATTCTCTCCAACTGTAGTATTTCTGTTAGTGTCAGCTGGAATGGCTTTATTCCCAAAAATATTGTGAAAGAAGTGGGTAGTTCCCAGCTCACTAAAGGCTTTGAAGATGCCTTTCAGACAGTATGTTACCACAAAGCATGGAATTCTGAATAAAATTCTTTACACTCACATTTGATCTTTACATAACATGTTTGAACACCATAATCAAAAGCTGATCATTGAGTTTTAAGTGTGTTTAAATGATAGCAAGGCCTTTGCAGGAAAGTACTGTCAAACCATTTAAAACGTAGAATTTCTTGCCATGCTTTTGGTAACACAGCGATTTTCTTTTGCTTATTGTTTAGATCATCTTGGCCTTCCAGTACCTGAAGGGGCTATAGGAAAGCTGGGGAGGGGCTTTTCACCAAAGAGGGCAGTGACAGGACAAGGCTTAGTGGTTTTAAACTGAAAAAGAGGAGATTCAGGTTAGACATCAGGAGGAAATTCTTCACCATGAGGGTAGTGAGATGCTGGAATAGGTTGCCCAGGGAGGTTGTGGAAGCCCCTTCCTTGGAAGTGTTCAAGGCCAAGTTGGATGAGGCTTGTGCAGCCTGGTCTGGTGTGAGGTGTCCCTGCTCATAGCAGGAAGGTTGGAACCTGATGATCTTTAAGGTCCCTTCCAACCTTAACCATTCTATGATTCTATGAACTGCTATAAATTCAAGTGTAGTTGTTTTCTTCTCTTGTTTTTCTCTGAGTGTCCTACTTGAGGTCCAAACCAGGACCTTGTATGGCTGCCAGGTGCCCACCAAACTGCTCTTTATAACTCCCCTCCTGAAATAGGCAGATGAAGAAAATAAGATTAAAAAGCTGATGGTTTGAAATAAAGATAGGGAGGCTGGTCACCAGTTCCTGTCACGGGCAAAACAGACTTGAGTTAGGGAAATGAATATACTTATTACCAGTTAAAAACAGAGCAGCATAGTGAGAAACAAAGATAAGACTAAAAATACCTTCCTCCCCTCATCCTTCTTCCCACGCTTAACTTCACCCCTTCATTCCCAACTTTTCTGCCTCCTCTGCCAAGCAGCAAAGGGGGTAGGATTTGCAGTCAGTCCATAATACTTTGTCTCTCCTGCTCCGTCCCCTCCCGTCCTTCCCCTGCTCCAGCACAGGTCCCCACCCAGGATCACAGGTCCTGCTCCTGCATAGGCTTCTCTCCACAGGGCCACTGCTCCTGCCAGCAGCCTGCTCCAGCACGGACTCTCCCTGGGCTGCAGCTCCCCTCAGGGCACATCCACCTGCTCTAGTGTGAAGTCCTCCATGGGTGGGTTGCAGGGGGAATGCTACAAGCTGCTTCCCCATGGTGTTCTCCAAAGGCTGCAGAGAAACCTATGTAGGTGTAATGCCTGTAGCACCTCCTCCCCCTCCTTCCTCACTGACCTTGTGTCTGCAGGGCTGTTTCTCTCACATTTTTCTCATTCCTCTCTCGCAGTATTTTTTTACCCTTTCTTAAGTATGTTATCACAGAAGTGCCACCACTGTCACTGATCAGCTTTGTCCTGCAGTGGGTCCATTTTGGAGTCAGCTGGCAGTGGCTTTGTCCAGCATGGGGGCAATCCCTGATCTCTTATCACAGAGGACACCCCTGCAATCCCCCCCTCTACCAAAACCTCACCACGTAAACCAAATAAAAGCAGTAAGATGCTGTTTGAAATATTTTGTAGGAGCTGGGGATCCTCAATGACATATTAAATGCCTCTAAATCCCATAAGATCCAAGATAAACTCCTCAGAGGAGGCATCCTTCCTTCCAAAATGTCTGGAAAGCTCATGTTGGGCACTGCCATGGCTGTATATTTTAAATCATTGTGATAACAGTTGCATAAATGAGGATTTAGGTTTATATTGTGAAATGCTGATTTTTCTTGGAGAAGTCAGCCAGCTCCATGACCAAACAGGATGTGATGTTAGATAGTAGGGATAATAAAGCCACCATGTAATGATGAATACACCCCACCTTGAAATGACTAGAATTTAAATAATGTCAGAAGTTATAGATTAACCCAGGGTTGGGTAAGATTTGGCTGCTCTAGTAAAAGTTGATTATTCTATCTGAATGCTTGTCTACTGAAGAGCAGAAGAGTTGCATCTTCTACACTCAGGCTCTGCAAAAATGGGCAGTTCACATGTAAGTAGTTACTTAATTTGCATTGTCAAGAATGCAACAATTTCCTGATTTTACTTTTGTCCGTTTTCACTTTAAATGACATTCATACAGCTGCAAATTATTATTTAACATCATAGTCTAATGTAAGTGTGGGTGGGAAACTTGGATGTAGTTGGTAACATAGCTTAATTGCAGCATATGATTAATGAAGCTATTTCTGTCACACAGTGTTTTATTGCTCATTGTGGCTTGGTCAAAAAGAGCAGCCCTTTAACTTTGAGAAAAATAAATTATGCATAGGATATCATGCAAGAACTAATTTTAGTTAGCTAAGCAAATTTGTGTGGGACCATTCTGCACACTTAAATAATTCCCCAAAGATGTATGAAAAACTGCCTGTCCCAAAGGCCAACACTTTCAAAATTTGACTGAGTTTATCGCTGAATAGAAGAGACAGGAGTAATCTTGAAACGTGGTGCTCACAGAAGGACTTGATTTAAATTCAGGTGTCAGGATTTACTACACCAAATTGCCATATGAGTTTTGACTGAGACAATTTTAGCTAACATTTGGGTGTTCAATAATAAATACCTAAATCAGCATAAAGATATTTAATCCCTAAACCACTTGATGGTCAAAAGTTTGTGTGGAAGCCGTGAATGATTGGAGCTTCTGAAGGTTAAGTAGCTTGTGCTGAAGAAGTTGGGAGGTTTTAGCTCAATTTTTAAAACTAATGAATAAAAGGCAATATTTACTCAGCAAATGAAAACCTACAGTTTCACAGTATGTATCAATAGAAGACAGCCTGTTTGCTGACACGGGCTGATGTTACATTGTTTTCTCTAAGATTTACTTTATTTTTTTGCGTTAATATTTTTTAATTCAAGTTCAGCAAGGCCGAGAGAGATGCTGAGCATCTGCTGCTTTTGACCAGCTCTCCAGGACATATTCTTTGCCAGGCTGAGCAAGAGAGCCCACAGCTTTTGCACAAAGCTCCAGCCACTAAGTGAAGGAGCTTTTTGTTCCCCTGTGGAAGGGTGGATGGTCTCATCTCTGCACCATCCTTTTGTGGCCTGGCTGCTTGCATAAGGAGAAAGAGCAAACAGCTCAGTAACCATTTGTGTGAGAAGGCCAAGAAGGCTCCTGCCACCCAGCCCCATGTATATTCAATTTAGGTTTAAACTAGCCAGCTGAGGTCCATCTATGGCAAGAAAGATTGCAGCACTGCAGCTCAGGCAGGTTTAGCAATTGTATAAGCTCCTTGCTGGACCAGGTACTTGGGCGTAGGTGCAGTACACCAGAGCTGTGCTTTCATGGAAAGAGGTGTGAACCCATGTCAGAAGAGAATCCCATGATTCTGCCCATGACTCAACTATGAATGTCCATCATTCTGTGTTAGTCCCTAGGAAGTTACAGGTAATCTTGGAGAAATGCCTGCATCTGTATCAGAGAACAGCCTGAAAATACTAAGTCCTTACCAGAGCTTTTCAGCTGCAGTCTGTTCTTTCTCCTAATCTCATGTTTTGCAACCATAGGTTCCTGAGTGTCTTACATATTGTGTTTTTTAAACCTCCAGAGCAAGTCTTACACACTCACAGAGGATATTCGGAAACCAGCCATAGGGACAACCAGTTTGTCAGCAGATGAGCCAGTAAGCACTGTTTTTATGAAGGATGAAAGGGGTACCGTGGTGTTGCAGCACATGTTGCTGTGCTTTATGGTGGCTTTGGGAGGCACTGCAGTGCACAAAGGCAGCTCCTCTTCCATGGTCAAGACTGGCACTAGGAAGCTGGGTGAAATTGGGTTTTCTTTTCATTCTTTGAGTATTGCATTTTCCCAAAATCTTGTCTGATTTGAAATTTCAGAACTGATTTTTTTTTTTTTTTTTTTATTAGCCCAGATTCTGCTGGAAGAAATACCAAATAAATCATCTGTGTCAGTTGAGGTATTTCATTTGGTTAAATGGATTTAGGCTTTAAAACTACTTTTTAAAATGCCATTATTAAACAAAGCTCTCACTGAAAGCTAAGCATTGTTCAAAGAAAAGGTTCCATTACATAGATGTTAAAATGGAACTTTTCAGCTGTATCAAAATGTCTAATTTTAAAAAGGAGCTTTCATCAAAATTAACATCTCCTAAACATGTTAATTTGGAAAAAAAAAAAGAAACAAATATTACTGAACACAAAAAATTCCAGCCAGTTCTAAAGTGTATCTTTTTCTTATAAACTAAGTTCTCAATTAAGAGCTGCACCTGATGCAACATTACAGCTCCAAATCTCCATATTTCCACATGCTTTTAGCTCTCCAAACTTGATCTGGTCCCTTTTTCTACAATCAAAGTTTTTGACTGCACATCCTTAGAGATTTAATGTCTCTGATTATTTTCTTTGTTTGCAGTCTTACATTGAGCATATCTCTATTTCTGCTGTCTTCAAAATTACCACAAGCAGAATCACTCCACCTGAAAATCTGGGCAGCTGCTCTGCTGTAAGCAAGGTGCTTTGGGGACACTTTGGGAATAACAGCAGTGCTTCAATGATATGATGGTTTGAAAAGTTAGATGGATTTTGACTGTTGTGAAATTGTGTAACTGTTTTAACATCTGTCTCTCAAGAATCCAAGAAGACTCTTTATTCGGTTGTTCTCTGTGATGTCTGTGACTTGAATTAATCTGGGGGGTGGGCAAGTTCTTTGTTTTCAATTCAAACCACTGTTTGGCATTCTCTGGGAAACCCTCAAGTTTCATCTTCCAAATGTAAAGCAGCCCAAACCTCCTGCCAGAGAGGACTCTATAATGTAGGAAGGGAGTGGCAGGTTGTCATGGGCCAGATGGATTGAGAACTTGAATGTCAAGAATTATAACCTGGACAACATGCCTGAGGAGTCCTCTTGGGGATAAGCTCACAAACATGAGCAGGGCCTCTGTTGCCTATGGACATTTCTATCCCTGTAGGAATGTTTCTGTAGTACAAGTATTACTTATCACAGGGTGATTTTATTATCTCATCACAAAGCTCAACAATTGCTATTTGTTGCTTCCCCTGGCAGGTCAGTTTTCACTGACAGTTGGTTCTTGTTCAGCTCCTGGCCGTAAGCCCACACGCAGCAGAAGACAGAGATACCTTCTGATTCAGCCACCCAACACTGGGGAAAAGCTGTGGCAGGTTATTTTTGTTTCCATGGTCGCCTTTTATCCAGGATATTTGCTGTTCCTTTTGAGGCTGTCCCGTGAGTGTGGCTGTGGTAGGTGTTAACAAGCATCTGCCCATGAAAAATTTAAGATGCATCTGTGGCAAAAAGAATTACTCAGCCAAAGTATGAAGAGTGGTTACATTTATATGTTGCATGATGTGAACAAGTCAAACAAGTCTGTTTTACTAAAACATTTAAAATTCCAAAATAGCTGGATTCTTAATGCTCTTCTTTGTATACAACATTTTTAATATATTCTACCAAGTTCTGTTTCTACTGTCATAGAATCATAGAATGGTTTGGGTTGGAAGGGACTTTCAAGATCATCTAGTTCCAACACCCCTGCATGGGCAGGGACACCTCCCACTACGCCAGGTTTTCCGAAGCCCCATCCAAGGTGGCCTTGAACACTTCCAGGGAGGGGGCATCCGTAACTTCCCTGGGCAACCTGTGCCAGTGTCTCACCACCCTCATACTAAAGAATTTCTTCCTAATATCTAACCTAAATCATCCCTCTTCCAGTTTCAAACCATTACCCTTGTCCTATCTCTACATGCTCTTGTAAACTGTCCCTCCCTGCCTTTCCTGGCAGTTCCCTTCAGGTACTCGAAGGTCACAGCAATGTCTCCCTGAAGCCTTCTCTTCTCCAGGCTGAACCACCCCAACTGTCTCAGCCTCTATTCATAGGAGAGGAGCTCCAGCCTTGTCTTAGGGACTCCAGAAAAGCTATTTTGCCTTTATTGTTAGCTGTGACTACTGACTGAAGCAATGGACCGATGACTGATGCTCTGAGTGCTACAGATGACCTGGGAGTATCTTGAGACCTCCTCCACCTTGTGAGGTGGAAAGGAGTTAGATAGAAACCTCCAAGTTCAGTAGATGTTTGTCAGACCCTAAACATGCAATGTCTGTATAGTAGCAGCCCTTCTGTGTGTCTGTGAATATATAGATGGCATTTAGATAATGCATCTGGCAGAGGAATGTTTTTAAAACAATCAAAGGACCAAGGGGCTTCCCTGATGGGCTGCAAGATCCTTCAAGTTCTTCTCCTTTTAAATAATAGAACTTTAAAATACATGAAACAGTCAGCATGGTGTTCCCAAAGGCTGTGTCCATGTATTTCAGCCCTGTGTAGATATACTTAAGCCATGTTAGCTTTCATGCTGGCACATGCAATAATTTATTTCAGTTCCATCAATGTAAACTTACCGGAACTCATCACAAATCTGAGTTGAGGTAATGAGTGTGAAATTTTTAATAAGACATAAGAACCCTTGAGCTGTCTCTGTATCAGGATGCAAGTCAGAGATTTGGTATCAGCTGAAAAAGAGCCAGAACATGCCAGTTTCCAATTATTTTAGTTATCATTATCCCTAATGCCCCAGCATACAAAGTATTTTCCAATCAGGCATAACGGTCAATAAAATAAAAGTAGAAAAGTGCATCCCCAGGAAAACAGAGTATTATTCCAGACTTGGAATTCCAGATTTCTCTTAGGTGGATAAAGCCACTTGTTTGCCTTTTCTAGATAGGTATTACAAGGAAGTGATGTGAGGCATGACTCATGCCTAAATACAGGCTCAGAGATTTCTAGCATCCTTTCCAGCCTCAGCTTCACCTGCCACACCAGGAGAGTCAGGTTCTTGTTAGCTTTGTGCCACCTCTGCCAGCCCCATCTAAGAGCCAGGTGCTCTGGCACATCTCCAAGTTGTCCAGTTTTTAAAAGATGAATTGAGCCCTTTAGAAATAAAAGCTGTCAAATTGCAACTTTGGCATTCCCACTGCATGGTACCCTGCTAGCTAACAGATTTTAAATGTAACCTGTGTTAAGAAGTCCCACCAGCCATAGGAAGGTATGGACACATTCAAACTGGACAATGTAAAATTCAGCCATGAAGCCACCCCCTCCAAACATTTTTTTCCTCTTCATTGCACATTTACACAGATTCCTTTGCAGTCTTCAAGGGCTGTGTGGAGTGGATTAGTTTCTGGGAACAGAATAACTGGGAAATTAACAGGATGCCTGTCTGGCATAAGGAGAAATGGCAGCTAATAGAGAAGATTGCTAAAGAGAACCCTAACTTTTATGTGGGGTGGATAACCTTCTCACCCATTTAAACTAATTTAAAAGATGAGGCTAGTAAATGGAGTAACTGTGTTGATGAACTAGCCAGAATCAATGTAAAGGAAATCCAACCATCCATCACAGGAGGAGAAATTCAGGAGTGGAAAAGATTGCTTGAATGGCTCCGCTGTAAAAGAGGTCATTCAGGAATCTTATACAAAGAGGCACAAGCCCATGGGTGGCCTGTCACCCATGAGCAGTGCAGGACAGTAATTTCTTCATGTGACCTTTGCCAAATCAGACTTGGGAAACATCCCCTAACAACTGACAATTTGCATATCAGGGAAGGAAAACCCTTGTGGTCCACATGGCTGCTTTGTCATGGGGATAAGCATGAATAAATTGAGTGGATAAAAAATTAGCCATAAGCTATCATGAGATTATATAGTAACACATATTTAGAAACAGCAGGGACAATGTAGGAGAGAGATGATGTTATTTTTGCATTTTAAATAACTTGTCAGAGCAATTAGTGTCACCGTTGCTACTTGTTTGTAATAGTAGCATGTAGTTTGTAATAATGTGACTAATTCTGTTAGGATCTTGTTGTCTCTACAGTCTTAGTCTCAGCTGTAGAAAATAAGGTTATTTGCACCTCTTCATTTGGAAAGACCCTGTGAGTCATTGCAAAGGCTATGGAGTAATAAAGTCTAATTTTCATAAGTTATTGTATTATCCAGTATAGAATTTGTATAGAAATTGTTTTGCTCCTGCTAGCAGCAAACTGTCAGCAACAAGTTAGCCTGACAGTGCATGTTGCTGTTTCACAGCTGTTAAGGATCTGGGGGAGTGACAGGCTGCCTGGCAGATGGCAGGTGGCATTTGGAGACGCCGACACCAGTCTCTGAGCAGTCGAGGAGGCAGATGGCAATTTTCCAGTTACATATTGTGGTTGACTGAGAAAATCACTCAAACAAACAAAAATGACAGGTATGCTTTGCAAAACAGTAGAGGAAGAAACCTTGTGGTCAAAAGAACACCCAGAGTCCTTGGGGTAGCAGTGCTTGCCAATTGATGTACGTCAAAAAAGGTGTTTATCAACCCCACCTTTTCATTATCGTGGCACAAACCCTGGTGCTTGCTGATACTGCCCCATGGCCAACATGCCACAGCTGTTCACTCCTGTTTGTTTTCAAATGTTGGTGCCCATCTACTCTGACCTGTGTGCTAAAAGCCTTTACATTTCTAATAAATTCCTACCTGAATAACTGAGCCCAATTTGAATTTCACTGAAGAAGAACTTGCTGAAGAACATCTTCAAAGGCATGTAGCAAGAGGACAAGGGGTAATGGCTTAAAACGGGAAGAGGGGATGTTTACATTAGACATTAGGAGGAAATCCTTTACTGTGAGGGTGAAGAATTTGGGTTTGAAGAGACAAACCCAGACCATTCTATGATCTTTCTCCAATTCAAGAACGATAGGAGATGGTGAACCCACCATCTGCTAGTGACTAGATACCCTCACCCGTGAAGTTCAGCAAGGCAAAGCACAAGGTTCTGCACCTGGGTCGGGGCAATCCCAAGTAAAAATATAGGCTGGGTGGAGAATGGATCAAAAACAGTCTGAAGGAGAAGGAAATGGCGGTGATGGTGTATAAGAAGCTCAATATGAGCCAGTAACATGTGCTTGCAACTGAGAAAGCGAATCGTGTCCTGGGCTGCGTCAACAGCTGGTCAAAGGAGGTGATTCTCCCCCTTTACTTGGCTCTTGTGAGACCCCACCTGCAGAACTGTGTCCAGTTCTGGAGCCCCCAACATAAGAAGGACATGGAGCTCTTGAAGAGAGTCCAGAGGAGAGCTATGATGATGATCTGAGGGCTGCAGCACCTCTCCTGTGAAGACAGGCTGGGAGAGTTGGGGCTGTTCAGCCTGGAGAAGGCTCTGGGGAGTCCTCATAGTTGCCTTCCAGTACCTGTAGGGGCTGCAGGAAAGATGGAGAGGGACTTTTTACAAGGGTGTGTAGTGAGAGGACAATGGGTCATGGATTAAAACTGCAGAAGAGCAGATTTAGGTTAGACATTAAGAATAAATTCTTCACTGAGTGTGGTGAGACACTGGCACAGGTTGCCCAGGGAAGTTGTGGATGGCCCCTCCCTGGAAGTGTTCAAGGCCAGGTTGGATGGGGCTTTGGGAAATCTGATCTGGTAGGAGGTGTCCCTGCCCATGGCAGCAGGGTTGGAGCTAGATTATCTCTAAGGTCCATTCCAACCCAAACCATTCTTTGATCTTTCTCTGTTGCAAGAATGATAGGAGATTGTGAAGCCACCATCTGCTAATAACTAGATATCCTCAGCCATGAGGGGTCTTTACCCGTTAGATGAGACCTGACCTTGCCACCAATAATTGCTCTTTGTTTCTTTTGCTTCTCCACTCTCTGAGCTCTGTTATGTGGAAGTTTTTCTCGTCGAAGTACCTATACACTGAAATGAAATGGGCTTGATCTGCCCTTCTGCCCTTTCTGTTTGATGATCTGGAGCTTTCTGAGGAAATCACCCTTTTCTCCCCCAGGAATATTTGCAGCCCCATGCCAGACTGGCAGACACAGCAGGGAACAGGGCAGTGCTGGTATCCTTCAGCCTTGGTGCCACAGAAAGCAGCCACAGGTCACTGGGCCCTTTGCCAGCTTGCCCAGGGCCCTCATACATCCAACAGCAAAGCCAGAGGCTCCCAGCAGAGGGGCAATCCTTGCCTATCAGTTCCGAAACCTCTCCCACCCACAGCTCTGAGATGTGTGATATGTGTCTCCAGGCCCTTTGCCCTGGGTGAGGGAGGTATGTCACTTGTCAAGCATGTTGAATGTTACCACTGAAATGGCTTTTCCTCCTTTCTCTTGATGTTCATTCCAGTCTCCACTGCATTTTTATCTGATGGAAGCAAGCAGATATATTTTCTATTAAGAACACATAGGTTTAAAATACAGTGACAATATTATAAAAGAGTAATACATCTTACATAGATCAGAAGGCCCTGACCCTTCCTGCCACGCTCATACCTTCTGCTATGATCCAAAAATCAAATTTCAGTTCAAAGGGGCCTAAAGTAGCATTAAGTATTGAAAAAAAATATTTAGGACTGGAAATGTCTGTTCTAGTAAATAAGACTATTGATGAAGTACATACTTAGCCTCATGTTTTCAGTTTGTCTTTGGAAGCAGATCAGAGTCAAAATACAGCAGCCTGCTTCCATGTTTGCTCTTGTACTTCATTCTTAACACACGGAAATGCTTGAAAATGACTGATGAGATTGGGGCTGTTTGTCACTAAGACTGTCCCTTTGTGTGGGAGTTCAGAGTTTGTTCTGCTAACAGGACGTTAATCTTGACCACATATAATGTACTAGAAAACTAAAACCACAAGATCTAAACAACATGCCTTTTTTTTTTTTTTTTTTTTTCCCTATCCAGTACTGGTAGTCTAGTTAACCTTGGGTTCCAGTTGCATTAAAGCTGCCAGGATAAATAATTCATCTTGAGTATATGTGTCTTGATAAAAAATTAATCATGTAGGTGCTGATTTTGCCAAAAGCTCTTGTGTGATCGTAGTATTTTAGACACAGGTTAACTAATGAGATTAACACCTCAGTTCTGTCATTTATGATAATAACAAGGTGACTAGATGGTGTGGGATATTTCTTGGTAAACAGAGAAAATACATTTTCCTCTCCACACAAAAGAGAAATACAGAAAGTCATACAGAATTGGAAGGCACCTTGAGATGTCAGCTCACTTATCCATTGCCTACAGCAAGATCAGCTCTGCCCAAACCAGTCCTGACAGCTCTAGCAGTGCTCAGCTGGAGGACAACTGGTTCATTTGTTGGAGATTAGGCTCCCTGAAGGTCTTTGAACTGATGACTCATTGACCGTGCATGGTGAGCACTGAGAAATCTCAACAGGTTCCAGAATTTCTTACCTGGGACTGGT
>NW_009951948.1:829541-834750 GCF_000747805.2 Chaetura pelagica | reverse complement strand
ATTGGGACATTATGGACTGTCTGGTGCTTGACTTCCTAAAGAAAGAGGATTTATGACACTGCAGTATGGAGGTATCTATTCCCCTAGCTAAAAATATTTTAACCCATTGGACAATTTTTAGATTAATTTACCAGCAGGCTGTAGGTCTCAAAATTTTTCTTAGGTGCCTGTTACATTTCTTGAAAATCTTGAGAAGGGAGAGACTGCCTTATAAATCCCCTGAACAAAAGACTGAGGCAGGAGCTGAACTCTTAGAAAGACACCGGGGATGCCTGTGCCCATCACAGGAATTGCTTCAGCTGCAGAAGGCAGTGGAGGACCAAAATCAGCCAGACAGGAGATGCCAATCAGTGGACAACCAGGCAGAGGGTTTTCTGGTTCTCACCTTTTAGGTAGACAGGAAAAACTCACATTGTTGCACATGGAAGTGGTTTATGTCTTTAATTTTTAAACCTCAGCTTTCTCCAATGTGTTTTTGTGAACATAATTAAATATATGGGAAGAATAAGAAAACTGGTGAATTGATTCTGTTGCCTGCCTCCAGTAACCACTGGTGATGCCCTCAGGTATGTGAGACACCTACACTGGGTTGACAGATGCAGGTCCCCCAGGAGAGCACACATTTCTGACAGGCAGCAGGCAGCTTGCTCCAGGGCATCTCTAACAGCACCAGATAGCTATGTTTAGACAACAGAATACTGCCCTAAATTTTATTCCAGACCCCACTCATGTGCAAGAGCCAGTGCTGTAAAGAGCATGGCTGGGTCTGCCTTCCCTTTCTGTGTGCTGCTGTCTTGAGATTTATTTTTATTTCTGTTAAGCCAAGGAAAAATGAAAACAGCAACCAAAGAGAAGCTTAAAATTAGACATCCACTAAATAAAGCACATAATATAGACCTGGCAAAAATGAAGACTGGGGTAGGCACTCAACATCCAGCTCTTTTTAAAGCTCTGCCCATAGTTATTAGACCCACCTCTTGGCTGCTCTGCTCAGCTGCCACACCCCTGCTGGCTTTTCCTAGTAATTTGCTTGTAAGGGTCAGCATCTGCATTTCCCCAGGTACATTATCAGCATCAGTCTGTATTAAAGCTGCAGTGGGTGAGCACTGTCATCAGCATCCTGAGCTGCTACCCCTTGTGGTGTTTTGATATTATTCCTCCATCAGCCTCTGTTCCCAAGCATGATTATGGCATCTGCTTAAGATGATGGAAATAGAAAAATAGGTGAGATTGCTCAGCTGTATTATCTGCTGTTTTCAGGTAGGATACCTTGTCTGTCTTTTTCAATACAGAAAGCTACCTGGCATACTCATGGTAGTGTTTCTTTTGTTCTTGTCTACTGATCAGGGAGTGTTTTATCTCTACTGCAAGCTTCATTGTCTTTAGTTCAAGGAAGATAATAGATTTTGTCTTCAGATAAGTTTGCAATGTATTGCAGTGTCCCACCAATTCTAATTACTGATGTCCTCAAACCACCAGAGCTCTTATTTCCCCCTTCCATGTCTTTCTTGGTTTTGCTGACCTTTTTGTTAAACTGTTTATCTGTGCACCATAAGGGCTCTGCATGCAGAAATATCAAAGAACAGTCTCTAAATGCTTCCCTAAGGATTGCAGACAATCTTCATTATTATCACATCTTACATCTCCTTCAAGTCAAATATAACTTACAGTAGGAAAAACTACTTGATATGCTTTGCAACAAAGTAGAAGTGCTAGTGTGAGATCAATTATAAACTATCCAGTTAAACAGAACTAAATCTGTGTCAATTCTAGCCAAAATTGCATGAGAAAATTATGTACAAAATATGCTTGAGTGAGTTTAAGCTAAGGAACATTGTTAGCAGAAAAACATGAATACAGTTGGCTGAAAGGGAAAAGAGTTTCTTATTATCAGAACTCCAGTTACACTAATTAATATAGAAATATTGGAGAGAAATGTAGAAGAAAATGTAGTAACAGAGTAGATGGAGCTGGGCTAAATTACAAGTGCAAGTTCCCTTACATCCTGTGTTCAGCTGCAAAATTTGTATGCAAACTGTCTACCTGAGATTTCAGACTCCTATTTTCAGACTCCTTCAACTCACTCTGAAACAAAAACTTCATTAAAGTGACTCTACCTACAAGTTAAAAATGGTATGAAACATCAATTTATTTTGCCATTTATCCCCTCCAGGAAAATCCATCTGTCAAAATCCACGGGGTAGGAAGCAGTAGAGTTCTGAAACAGCTCTCCCCCTCCTGCATGGGAAGGCTGCATCAGTGGGCAAGACCAAGGCAAGGACCCAGCAGGTAGTGAATTTTTATCAGGGCTTTCCAGATGACTCAGGAATTGGCCTTGACAGTCACCCACCCATTGTATCAGATTTCCTATCTCTATGGCTGATGTTAGTGTCACATACAATATCATAGGAATGCTATATCCCAGGCATATCATTAATGTTTTACAGTGATTTATTTGAAGATGGAGGCTTTAGACGCAATAGATTTCTCTAGTGCCTTAAAACAAATGTGGCCTGAACATAATTTTAGACAGTCTTTCCTTCTGTTCTGCATTATTTTTTTCCTTTGAAAAGCAAAACATTGATGTATGAATCCTGGTAAATCCACAATGTTATTTCAGCACTTTTCCCTGTGTTTTGTGCTCTAGAATCATAGAATCATTAAGTTTGGAAGGGACCTTAAAGATCAAGTTCCACCCCCCCTGCCATGACCAGGGAACCCCACCACTAGACCAGGTTGCACAAAACCTTGTCCAACCTGGCCTTAAAAACCTCCAGGGATGGGACATCAACAACCTCCCTGGGCAACCCATTTCAGTTCCTCACCACCCTTAGAGTGAAGAATTTCTTCCTAATATCCAACCTAAATCTCCCCTCTCTCGGTTTGAAACCATTACCCCTTGTCATATCACTGCCCTCTCTGATGAAAACTCCCTCCCCAGCTTTCCTGTAGCCCCTTTTCAAGTACTGGAAGGTGCTATAAGGTCTCCCTGGAGCCTTCTCTTCCCCAGGGTGAACAGCACCAACTCTCTCAGCCTGTCTTCATAGCAGAGCTGCTCCAGCCCTTGGATCATCTTGGTGGCCCTTCTCTGGACCCTCTCCAACAGGTCTATACTCTTCTTGTGCTGAGGGCACCAGAACTGTACACAGTATTCCAGGTGGAGTCTGACCAGAGCAAAGCAGAGGGGCAGAATCCCCTCCCTGGCCCTGCTGGCCACACTTCTTTTGATGCAGCCCAGGACACATCTGGCTCTCTGGGCTCCAGCACACACTGGCAGCTCATGCTGAGCTTCTCAACTGCCACCCCCAAGTCCTTCTCCTCAGGGCTGTTCTCAACCCATTCTCCCTCCAGCCTGTATTTGTTCCTGGGGTTGCTTGGACCCAGGTGCATGACCCTGCACTTGGCCTTGTTGGACTTCATGAGGTTGGCACTGGCCACCTCTCCAGCCTGTCAAGGTCCCTCTGGATGGCATCCCTTCCCTCTAGGGTGTCAACCACACCACACAGCTTGGTATCATCAGCAAATCTGCTGAGTATACACTCAATCCCACTGTCCATGTCTCCAACAAAGATGTTAAACAGCATTATTGTCCTTTTTTGCTGATTTTTTAGCTACTTCAACAACTCCTTATAACTCTAGAATAACTTTAGTACTGGCTGCCTAACACAGAAAGCAAAATAATCATAGCTTAATGTCACCATCATTTACTCTCTTCAAATATTCTGTGTACCCTGTTCCTTTAAACAGCTGCTTTCCACATGGCACAGCAGGGACAGCTTCTGCAGTTTACAGTGTCCATTGGGATTGCTCCATATACAGATGCAAGAAGCAATGAAGAGTACATTACCCAGCATAGTGGTAACTCTGACAATACCAACAGGCCTATTTTAAATCATTGTCTGAAATGTTGAGAGCACTTTGCAAAGCCTGGTATTATGGAGAGGGGAAAACTGTACTGGCACCACACAGTGCTGTCTGTAGGGCACACTCAGTGGAACAGGCAGCTGAGCATCCTCCTGAATGCTATTGCATGATGCTCGTTGAATCTGCCACATGTTGAGGAGCACCTGGACCACTACTTGTGTCAACACCATGCCTGTGTGATTCTCCAGTAAAGAGGTCCACTGTGCATGTAGCATTTGCATCCTGGGGCTGTATATCCAGAATAAACTTTTGTTGTATTGTGGGATCCCATTATTCTGTTCCTCCAAATTCATGACCCACCGAGTCTGGTTAGTTGGGTTTTTTTTGTTTCTTTGTTTGTTTGTTTGTTTGTTTGGGGTTTTTTTGTATTACAAGAACAAAGGCAAATTTTGTTCTCACGGGAACGAAGATGAGGGTGGAGCAATCAGAAAAGAAGGAAGAAATTAGAGCTGCTTAATTTTCAAGCATGTTGTGCAAAGGGTGTCTTCTGTAAATGATTCCATCAAAGGAGAAGCACGTACATCCTATCATAATAGAAAAATGTGAATGTAATTAATTTTGGATAAAGACAGTGATCAGTGCATCTGTTGTCTAATTTCATGCTTTTTCCTTTCCTTTTTGACAGTTTCTTAGACATTTGAAGACTGTTAAATAAAATCTCCTACTAGAAAATATTACTTATATGCACCTACTTCCACCATATCTGAATGGTTTAGAGAAATGTGTGTGTAAGTGTGTGCAGTACAGGTTTACAGGAAATATTTGTGATAATGATGTGGCAATAGAAGTGTTACCTTGTGCTGTAGAGACCAAGAGAAGTTACTGCCTTGTTACTGTCCCTTGCTAATTTCTACAAAAAGAGTTCTCAGTGTCATTGGGATGGCTGCACCACAGCAGCTGCCACTAGCAGTAAGTTGTATCCTAGCTGCTAACTGCATCAGAAAGGCCAGGTACCTAAATGGTATTTAGTCTGTCACACAGATACATTGCTAAAGCAGTGTAGGGACTGGATTTGGGTTTTCTCCTTCAGAAAATACCCTTTGTCTTTTGACAGAGGACTCCTTTATTCAGAGCTGTTGCTCTTCCATCAGAGCTAATAGATCACAACAGGAAACTTTTGAAGAATACCAACAGACTTCTTGGCTATACCTATACTTGTAAATGAAACAGGTTGTTCTCTAGCCAGTTGGGTACATGGCCCACAGCCATATGGATGAATTCTCTTTATCCCACAAGCAGAATGTTCTTGTGCTTAATATATTTCAGGAATCATCTTTGCCCTGTG
>NW_009951948.1:775579-829512 GCF_000747805.2 Chaetura pelagica | reverse complement strand
GGTGGCATTTTCAGAAGGGCTTAAAAGAAGACTGTAATTCCCAGGGGTGTCATAACCCTTAATTTAGTGGAGAGCAGAGTGCCATGCCCTGGGGTATCATAACCCTTAATTAGCAGTGGTGGTGCCAGTGCCTGGCAAATAGCCTGATCCATGTGTTGGTATTTGAATGGAAATGCCAAAGCACTTGAACACTTAGAACCCTCAAGTACAAGGTATGCATACAGTTCTACTGGATTTAAGAGCCTAGAACCTATTTTCTAGTATTCTTTGAGAGTTTAGGCACTGAAAATATCTGATTCATTGTATTGGAGAGGCTGAACACATTGCTGGTTTCTGTTTACATAGATATGTCAGGCTGTAAACTGCTTCTGCAGCTGTGGACTTTGAGTTATTATCCCCAGTAGATTTTGCTCAAGGCAACTACATGTACTATTTTACCAAAATTAAAAAAAAACCACAACAAAGAAAACACAACAGCTTTATCACATTATATATTTCCAATTACCTTGTTTGCATGAATGCATCAACACAAGAAAGATTTGCAGGACCAGTTTTTGTTCAGCTGATTGGGATTGTAACTCCTGCTACTTACAAATGTACTGCAGAGGTGGGGCATGGTTCTGTATGCATCTGATAAGGTGTTTATATTGGCTTCTTGTTGAAGTGGTACAAACAAAAAATATTTGATCTGGCATAAGGATGCTTAGGATGAAGTTCTTACCTTTAAATTATTTGAATAAGCCTGAACTGGCAGAATAAAGTTATACAGGATCAGCACCATGTGTCATGTGGTGACAACTCTTTGTGGATCCATTCTTGGAGCCCTAGTGATAGATCCTGTATTTCAGCAAAGCCCAGCAAGAACTTCATGGTTTAGGTAGTATGAACAAAGAGCAAGCAAGAACTCAGTCCTAACTGCTGTAATTCAGAGAAACTAATGCAAAATTCTTTGCTGTGTATCATCCATTGTGTCTCTGTTTTCCTAGTCAACCAATAAACACCATCATCATGGTTTTGATGCAGAACGAGATGCCAAGAAATTACATAGTGCCTGCAAAGGGGCAGGTAAGAAAGCTCTTGTTATCTACACAAAGGGCAATTCAAGCTTATAAAGAGCATATACCTAAACTTAGGGCAAAATAACTGTATCAACCAGTTTCAGGTAATCTCTATGCTTTCTGTCACTTACTGACTCAAAGAACATGCACACCAGTGAAGTTTTATATGATTAAGATTAATGGGAAGCTAGTTTGTTCCTCAAAGACTGGTAAGATCTAGTTGGATAGTTGCTTGGCCCCAAGGGATTGGGATAAACATGACATTTGCTCCCTGAAATAGGAACATCCAGCTATCAAGGCTGATATGACAGTAATGGGGTGCAGCTAGTCAAGTCAGATTAAGGTCATGGTTGTATGTCCTTTCCCAGGTCTTCAAGGACCAAAACCATCACCACCTCCATAAGCTCATCAGAGCCCACTGCAGCTCCATCAGCTGTAAGGAGTATATAATTATTCTCCTTGATATGCATTGGTTATTTTTAACAAAAAGTACTTGTTCCCACCATCTTCTAAAGTATGTTAAAGTAATCTGGCTGGCTGTGTGTAAATGAAGAAGGCACAGAATTCATGGGATCTTTAGGTCCATGGAAGTGACAGTGTCCAGCAGAGGACAAACAGCCAGGCAGCAGGCACATGAGAGCAATAAATTCACTCCAGGCATATGCACAATAAACTTGTATTTAAGCATTTCTTCCTTGTATTGCACAGACACTCAGAATCCATAAAGTGCTGAATTTTATGAACTGTTCTTGTTCTATGAACAGAGCCCTCTCAAAACACTTCCCCAAAGACTCTCCTACCAAGAGTTTAACCCCACCTTGTCAGATAGGTGTGCTTCTCCCTCTATAATTGGACCTGCCTCAGTTCCAAGCTGGTGCCAAGCAAAACAGCATCAGCAGAGACTCAAACCATGAAAGCTGGTTCCTGCTCCTCCTCCTGACTCCACTTAGGGCAAATCACAACCCATTTTGTGCAGGCTGTACATTCAAGCTGTGGATTCATGCAGCTGATTTAAACATGTTCATACCTACCCTGGCCTGTGCCAGCACAAGCATTCACATGCTTGATGAATTGGACCTGACGGCTGATCCTTTGGAATTACTCAAACAAGCATTGCCACCAAAAACATGTAAGGGCACTGGTATAATCCTGATTTTAGGAGTAGTGTCTGACTTTCTCAAACCAAGGACTCAATTTCCCTGATGAAATACAAGCAGTCCAAGTTGGTGGACTTTTATTTGATGGTCTGATTATTGTAACTGACTACAGTTAAGTAGATCCTCAAAGGAATCTTAGATGCTATGAATCCTAAAGTTGGCACCAGTGGGGATAAATATTAGCAATTTTTTTTCTCTTTAGAGATCATGTTTTCTTTCCTCTGCATTGGACTCCTGTTTAAATAATTCCTACACACAACTTCTTTTTCAGGAACTGATGAAAAGAAAATTATCGAAGTCTTGTCAAGTCGAACATCAGAGCAGAGGCAACAAATAAAACAGAAGTACAAGGCTCTGTTTAACAAGGTATTTAAAAATAAATGGCCTCTCTACTTCAAACCACGTTCCTGCTAGAAATACAGCCTACAGGCCTCTGCTTTTGAAAATATCAAGGACCTACTGGATTTAAGGAGAACATGTTAGTTTCTGATTCAGTAGATTTTATCTCCTAAAATACCAACTATATTCCTAATCTTAGGATTCAGAGTCTTACTGAAATCAGCCTTAATTATCAGAGCATTTTAATCGAAGTTGGGAGAGCTAGAAGAGAATTCATAACTGAAATAAAAAATATTTCAGCTTTTCATCTTCAGCACATTCAGAAGAAGGTATTACTGTAAAAGGAAAATTTTAAGTCAGAATCCCTCTCAGACCAGATGCAAATTCAGAGGAACTATTCAATCTCACATTATTATATTTTTGTTGAGTTTAATAATGTAGTCTCGAATTCTTCCAGTGATGAAAGAGAAGTCACATTGTAAAACTGAGGAATCTCATTGGGCTGTTGATTTCTGGAGGAGATATCCTGGTTGCCTCAGCATGTAGCAACCCTTCTGGCTCGCCTGGGCAGCCTGAATCTCTCAGGGAGGAGACTGAACCATTTCACTCTCCTGCTGCTTGAGGAAGCAACATTCATGGTGTTGAAACTACTCCAACACCCCTGTCAGTCTGACTTCCTAGATTGAGTGTTGACTTTATATTGTGTAAGAGGATATTTAAGAACAACAGCTTTAGAGCTGGGCTTCTCATTTGTTGGTCTGAACTTGTCAAGTACTTCCTGTAGGACAGGAAATGGTAATTGCAGTTGGTGCTTCACATAAATCATCAGCAGGCATCCTACTCAGTGCATGTACACTAGAGAGCTCTCAAGGCTCTATTAAATTTTGAATTAAGTAGATCATATCATGGAGATCATATCATATACTTTTTTTGGTGGAAAGAATGCTGATTGCTCAGCACAGAAGCATTTTGTAGAAATTTGTTGCTTTTTCAAGTAAGTGAATTTTAACCAAAACTGGAAGAGAAGTTTGGTAAGTTTGATCCCTTCTCTTGCAGCTCTTTCAAAGCAGGAAGTTTCTGTGTTGTGTTTCAGAGTAAAGTCTCCTGTTAAGCTTTTAAAAACACTAGTTTGCATTGATTTAAGCAAGTAAGAATCAAAACTGGAGTGGTATGGGCTGGTATTTGAAGATGGGACAATCATTTCATTCAATATGAAATAAAAATGTCTCGGGAATTTATTTGGAAAAAAGAAAAATCTATGTATTTAAAGGCGCTTTTTTGTGGTTTTTGTCCCTTTTTGGTGCAGAAGAAGCTTTGTAATAATGAAATTCCTCAAAATAAATTTAAAACCCCTCCAATCCCACCTCAGCTTTTGCCCTAACCATTTTGACTGTCCCTGCAGGATTTGGAAGAGGTCCTGAAGGGAGACCTGAGTGGGAATTTTGAAAAGACCGTGCTGGCTCTGCTGGACCTGCCCTGCGAGTACGAGGCCCGGGAGCTTCGCAAGGCGATGAAGGGCGCGGGGACGGACGAGTCGCTGCTCATCGAGATCCTCTGCACAAGGAACAATAAGGTTGGGACATCATCCCTCACCTTCCTTTGGTAGCAGGGCAAAGAGCTCGCCAAGAGCATCCCCTGGGAGGAGGAGGAGGGATCAGAACAGCTTCCATGGCTCAAATGTCTGGTGTCAGTCATGGTAGCCGTAAGGTTGCCACACCAGGGCTGAAAGTCTTTCAGAAATTAAGAGCAATATAAATTCAGTTTCTCCTTGGTCCTACTTATATGTGCCATGGATGGCACAGAGGCAACACTGATGAGGGAGAAAAATCCCCAAGTGCCTGTTAAAGGCAATTTTGGCCCTGCTGTGACGTCCTGAGGTGGCTCCTGCCAGATACAGGATCACGATTCTCTTCAAAAAGCCCTCTAGCTTATGCCTAATGGCAAGTGAATCCAGAGGGACTCCTGCAGGAGTCAGGCATCCCTCAAAATGCTGTTCTGAACTGGGCTGGGTTTGAGAAGTGTCTCTGCACTGTGGGGAGCCCCAGCATGAGCAGGGAGTTGGAATTTGGCTTCTCATCCTGCCTCCTCATCTGTCACACCTCAAGCAACACAGGCATGGTACTGACTTCCTATGGTTTTGTTTGCTCATTTATTTGTTTATTTTTCAATAAATAATTTTCCTTATTTATTTATTTGCCTGTTTGCTTATTTTCCCAGGAGATTGTAAACATAAAGGAGGCATACAAACGACGTAAGTAGTGTTGTCTTTCAAACACCTTCATTTAAAGCCCTTCTCACAGGGTGAATCCTCACTGTTTGATTTATTTTTTTTCCTCACAGTCTTTGATAGGGATCTAGAGTCTGATGTTAAAAGTGACACAAGTGGCTATCTAGAGAAGATATTGGTCACTGTGCTACAGGTAAGGCTGGGGGCTCTCCTCATTTGCATCCACCTAATAGAGATGGTTCCTTTTCTCTATCCTGTGTACCCTGCGTCATCATAATAAGTATTTGCTGTTACTTATAATAATGTAATTAGTTTATGTAATATCACAATGAGGTAATTTGAATAAGCAAAAGGGGTTCTTCAGGATTAGAACTTCTATATTTATAGCTTGAACAGACTGTTCAGAACTGCCCACCGAGGGCCCCCAGGCCCCATCACTGGCCGTCAGCAGATGGCAGCAAAACTACAACCAAAACGTTTGTGAGTGCCACGAGCTGTCAGCCTTCCCTCCTACATGCAATGCAACCAGCGCTTCCTCTGTTTTTACTGTCATGTCCTTTCCTGTAGGCAACCCGCGATGAGACCCAACAGGTCAATGCAGAACTCGCTGAGCAAGATGCCACAGATCTCTATAAAGTAAGTGCCAGAGCAGGAAAGTCCCCGATTGCACCACTTTGTGCAGCAAGAGCTGCCTCGGGGGTGGCTGAACACACCAAGCCTGAGGGCAATGGCAGCGTGAGGAGAGCAAGCAAGGGGGGCACAGGCTGGAGCCTGGAGCATCAGGGGCTCTGGATGGTATTTTGTCTCTACTGTGAATGCTTAAAAAAAATAACGTGCTATCTCTAAGGCAGGAGAAGGCCGCTGGGGAACAGACGAGCTGGCTTTCAATGCAGTCTTAGCAAAGAGAAGCTATAGTCAGCTGAGAGCTACTTTTCAAGCTTATGAGAAGGTGAGTTATTCATTTCTGCCATGTGGGTTCACGGGGCCTGACATGTAGTTTGCAGACCCTACAATGACATGTAGAGCAGGCAATCCTTTCTTTGCCATTTGAAAACTTCTTGAATGCTTTAAGAATCTTGGAAAATGTTTTTATAGAACTGGATCCTGATCTCATGGAAATAGGGGATAAAATCTGTATCTTCTGCCAGTGAAGACCCTATCCCCCCTTCATAATCCACACAACATCCAGCTAAATAAATGTGGTGCTGCTGTTTCCCTCCCACAGCCACATGACAGTGGATGTTCCCACCCCTGCAGGAGGACTGGCAAAGGGACAGTTTCACAAACTCCTGCCCTGAAGATGGGGTTTGCTTTTCTAGTCTTTTCCTCTCCCTTCTCAGAAGCAGAGCCTGACAAGGTCTCTCTCCTCCTGATCCCCCTGCTTCTCACACTCATATTGGCTGGGCAGAGGCACATCTCCAGCCTCTTCCTTTCTTCCTGCACTGAGCACGCAGCCCGTGCAGGTACTTTGCCATACTTCCCTCTGTCTCTAAGAATAATGGTGCTTCTCCCCCACCAGGGACATTATACTCATGCCTGGTCCTGGAACCCACCTCCACTGAGACCTCTTACCTGGAAATGACCTGTGACAGTCAAAGCAATGGAGATCCAGGGTCCTTCTCCTGGCAGTGAGGTGGAAGCTCAGAAGAGACATTTATTCTCAGGAGTGGGTCACCTCTCCAGGCTCTGGTTCACAGTCCTGAACTACCCTAGGATGACTCTGAGTTCAGCAGAAAACTGTAACCCCAGGCACTGATGATGAAAAAAAAAACAACCAAAACCAACAAACTTGTCAAGGCCATATTTCAGTGTCAGCATTATAAGGAACCCTTAAGTTGGAAAAATGTTTGCAGTTTTATCCAAGTTTTGGTTTGCTGCTGGCAGAAGGGCAAACCCAGTCACTAACTGATACTCTCTTCCTCACAGTGGCCCAAATCCTGGGAGTTCAGTTAAATGCTCCAATAGCCAAGCTACCTTGGCTTTTTGTTTCCTAAAGCCCAGATCAGGTTGCCCAAACCAATCCACCACATCCTGCCTGGCTGTACTTGAAGTAGACATGGGCCAAGATTAGAGCCATGCAAAAATCAGTCCTTCTCTGCAGCTGGAAAGATAAATAGGGTAAGATCTAAACCAGGCTGGGAGTTTCCAGAACTTAAGCCTAAATCCTCAGAAGGTTTGTTTCCATGCCTCCTTGCATGCATGGTCTCCTAGCTCTGATCTAAAAGTCCACTAGAGTCTTGAACCATGCAGGGCCACCCTGATAGGCAAAACAGAGTGAAGTAAAAGCCTTTGAAGATCATGAAATTCACACAAGTTGGGAAAAATGGTTTTAAAGTGGCAATCTGTTTTGTAAATTTTCCCTGGGAAGCCAGACAATAAGCAACAAAACTTCATAGAGCTGGCAAAGCTCCAAAAATTATCTTATTTGTGTGGGAGCCATCCAGAGCCTTTGATAGAGGGGTTAGAGGAAGCTTGAACTGTTTCTCCTTGCTAGGGGTCACTCTAGCAGAAGCTGCTTTGTCCTAGAAGCCCTCAGTTACATGTGACTGCTTGATTTAGGTTGTCCAGTTCTTAACTGTTGTGCCTTACCTGGCTGCAGAGACCTTCTTCTCTTGGTGCCAGTGGATCTGTGAGAACTTACACCAAAGGAAGATTTCATTTGCCCTTGAATTGCTCCCTTGGAAAAGCTCTATAGGAAAAGCTGATGCTGGTTTTATGATAGTGGAATGACATGTACAGAGAGCAGCTCTGATGGCTCTTTTTTGTTGTCCTTGTAGGTGTGTGGGAAGGACATAGAAGAATCCATTAAAAGTGAAACATCTGGAGATTTGGAGAAGGCTTATCTTACTCTTGGTAAAAAAAAAAAAAAAAAAAAAAAAAAAAGTGTCAAAAGTTTTATTTTCTAGTTCTTCCCATCATCTCACATTGTTTCTTGGGGTCTGTGTACAGTCTGACAGCAGCTACTGAGATAGCCCTAAACTGAGCTGACGTATCTGCCCGGAAAAGAAAAGCCAGGTTTCAGTAGCAATTTGGGCCCCTTGGCTTTAAAAAACAACAACTTGGTAGACACAGCTTCTCTCCATGCAGATAAATTATTTGCCCTTCAACACAAGGTGGCCACTTCCAAGCTTTCCCTGAGGACATGGCTGATGATAACTTCCAGTGGCTGCCTGGGCATCCTTGAAGTGTCCTAGGCAGCCACCACAAAAATGTATAGGGTCCTCAACAGCAATTTAGCACTTGGAATGACTGTGACTGCTACTTAAGCCTGTGCCCTGGCTCTGATTAACTTACTGGCATTGCTTTTATCCATCTGGGCCTGGACTCTCCCAAGTCTTGCTCCCTTGAGCTACAGAGTAAGCAGTTATCCCAAGAATAGATGGACAATAGGAGCTCCAGAAGGGCAAATGTTTGTTCTCATTTGTGTCATTTTCACTGTGGAATGGCAGAGCATTCAGTGCTGATCACCCCACTGTGTAACATGCTTTCCCTGTGCAGGAATGTGCATGCATCCCTGTGCAGCCTCCAAGCCTTCTCCTTGCTTACTGATAAGGATCAGTCACAGAATGAGAGCCCTACCAGGTCATACGTCTGTCTGAGCATAAACCCTAAGGAGTCACCTTTATTTCTTGCTCATTTATTTCCTTCTCATTAAAGATATATCACAAAATATAAGTATAATGAAGCCTCCCACTGTCTTCTCTAGTCAGCTGTGCCAAAGACTGCCCAGGTTATTTTGCTACACTTCTGCACAAGTCGATGAAAGGAGCTGGGACTGATGAAGACACCTTGATTCGCATCCTTGTGACCAGGGCCGAGGTAAGACACCCTGCAACCTGCAATGCCTCTCATCAGCTCTGGCAGAAATACAAATGTAGAGGGTACGGAGTGAGTCCTGGCAGGTCATGTGCTCAGTCAACCTATTTCAGCCCAATGACACCAGTGGTCACACTCCGCTTTTGTACCAGGCAACTTTAATTTTGATATTGCATCTATTTCTGTTTTCAAAAGAACTAAACCAGAAAGCATGCAGGAAATTTCAAGTGGAATCAACTGTACCTGGTTAAAACCAGCCCATGAGGAGGTCTGGCCCCGATGGGATGTTAAAACTAAATTCCTAGTTAAGCAATGATAAATCAGCACTTCCCAAATTGAGAATTGCTTAGAAACATATGTTGCCAATTATCTCTGATTCCAGCTGGGAAAAACAGATGGGGAGGAGGGAAGAAAAACAAAGAACCAAAGGAGATAATTGTCATTTTAAGAAGAACAAAACTGCACAAGACATTTGAGATCTTAAACACAGTCTTTAAGTCTTCCTTCCATGTAAGCTGTGGATGTTGTAACCTCGGGGCTGTTTCAGTCTTGACACATAAGTCATTCACAGGGACAAGGAAAGCATATTTCTCAAAGACTGGCAGTGTGAGAAATGAGGCTCCAGGGCTGTCTCACTGTTAAGCCACAGTCCAATCATGATAACATTTAAAACCCCAGTGATAAAGACCGGAACTGTGCCATGGGTGCCTTTTCACAGCAAAGCTAGAGACGAGGCATTTAATTCCCACCCCTGTAGTAACCAGAAAATTACTTTTGTGGATGGAACAAAACTCTCTTTTAGCCATACTCCCGGAAGTGCATCTTTCCCTGCTTGCCACATGGACTGGCCTCAGGACCTCACAGCAACCTATGCAACTTTCTCCAGCATGGAGGTCGTGCCTGCACAGCAGCACTGAGTGAGGGGCAGAGCTGCCCCTGGCTGCCCCAGCACAGCTCTCCACACAGGCCCTTACCCCTCTTCACAGCTAGTGTCCCCTCACCACACCATCTGATATGGGCTTACCTCCAATCCAAACATTAAGCTGAAAGTCCTCCAAGGCTTTTAGACCTCCTGCTTTCTCCTCTCCCCCTCCCATTGGGTGCAGTGGACCTTGGATCAGACCCCAGGGGTCCTGGTAGGAGCAGGGCATATTACTCAAAGCACATCCAGCTCTTCTAAAGAGGCTTTTGGTATCTCCTCAGAGTGACCTGCCAGCAATAAAGGAGAAGTTCCAGCAAATGTACAAGAAGTCGTTAGCTGAAGCTGTCCGATCTGATACCTCTGGGGACTTCAGAAAGTTGCTGCTAGCTATTTTGCACTAAAAAGCCATCAAGAATGAAGAGGCATGCTGAGCAGCCACCTCTTGATTAGTTTCCAAAATAGCGTCCAAAAAATGTGGCATTAGCACAAAGAAAAAATATCCAATTTATTTTCTTTCCAGCTGGGAAATGTGTTGCCAAGTAATGCTGGACGCGAGGTTTATGTTATGGCTATCTCGCCAAATGTCCTTAAGCAATAAAGACACATTAAAAAAACTAAATCTAAATTGACCTCTTTGTGTTTGCATATGTGGAGGAATCTTCTGTCATTGTTTCTTCTGGGTAGATGGTCTGCCTTTCTCTGGTTCTGAAGTTTACTCAGATTATTCCTCTTCGTTCCCCAGCTCGAAGGGTGCCATGTCATGCCGTTACAGTCCTGCCAAGAGAAAATGGATAGCAATTTCTTCTCAGCCCGTTGTTACAGCTCTTTAAGCAACCTGAGGGCTGTGAATTAATTATTTCAGTGAGGCTGTGATTAAAATCCTGCTATCAGTGAGGAGGCTGGAGTGACTTCCCTGTCTGTGAGTTGCCCTCTCAGCATAGTCACCTCCTAAATTATCCCATGGAGGACATAAGGACTTTCAGTCCCCATTGACACCACCTCCTAGGATATGGTGCAGGAGCACATCTGGGGAAAAGACAGGGCTTCATGAGGTGTACCTGGGAAGCAGGGAAATGCTCTTCCCACAGAGGTAGGTATGGGCCTCAGGAGAGCTGTACAGTCTCCATCCTGGGAGGTTTCCAAGATCCGACTGTATAAAGCCCTGAGCAACCTGGTCTGATCTCATGGCTGACTCTGCTTTGAACAGGAGGTTGGGCTGCAGGCTGCCAGAGGTCCCTTCCTCCCTGAATAACCCTAAAATCCTATAATTGTATGACAGCAGATGTAGATGAAAAATAACATGACAATGCTTGACAAGTAAGAAAAGAGAGAGGAGAGGCTGGGTCAAGAAGATGGGCTCTGTGTTAGGCTCTTTCTCACTTTTGAGTGCACTGCTCTGCAGGGGGAAGGGTCTTTCAGACCCAGATCCTCTGAGGTATTATGGCTCATGGCATCTAAATCCCATTGAACATAGTATTTCTGAAGCACTGCCCTGTTTCTCCCTGCTGATATCAGTGTCACAGCAACAGGACCTGGCCATCTAGCTGCAGTCTGTAACAATGGGCCAAAAATAAAGGAGAGATGGGAAAGATGAAGAGCTTTTAAGAACAATTATCTGTGTGTCACACAGGTGTAACAAGATGTTCCAGCATTTTAGAGGCCTGATCCTCCTTTGGCAACATTTCTAGCAATGTAAAACTAACAGAGGCAGATCCTGAACCTGAAATAAACTGTCTGATTCCAGGTTTGCCTTTATCAAAGGCATTTTAATGTTCAGACCCAGAAAGAGCAGAGCAGTGCAGGATCTGTTGCCTTGCTGCTGTTGCCATGAGGCTCTTGTAATCAGAGACTATAGGAAGGATAGGTGAATAATCTACTTAGGTGTCCAGTGTTCCTAGAGATATTTTATCCTCCAGAGGTCACACTGTATGTTCAGTCCAAGATAAGCTGGCAGGTACCCACTCTTAAATGATGCAGTTTGAAGAGAAAGACAGTTCAGTTGTCTCTGAAATGCACGTGAAGGAGCTGGTTTAGGCAAAGGATTTATTTCAAAATATTCCAACAAGAGTGCCCAGAGCTAGATGAGTGGTTTCTGTGAAACCTCTAGAAGCTCAGCACACTTTAAACTCAGCTATGTCCTTATTTAATGTGAAGCGCGTAACTTGGGCAGCCAAATTTATTTTTTGCCTGAAGACTGTTTTAATTAACACTAGTAGGTCGTTCTGACTAAAGAAGGAAGGGTGTGATTGCTTTCATCTTAATCTTTCACTCTTTAATTAGAGATTGGCCTGAAACCAAGCCAGGAGCCCACACATCTTCACATCCACACATATTGGGCCAAAGTCATTATTGAATTACATGCTTTACCTCTCGATCTGCACCCAGTGCACACAGGGATGGCAGGGACACTTGGGAAGTTTCTCCATATCTCCTGTGCTGTAAAAGTAAAACTTGTCCCTATGCCTTTATAACAAAGGTTTAGGGGAGGGGTTCAAAATTCAATTTCAGATTTCAAGACCAGTGTCTACAGATTTAGTGTGCTACCTTGCCAACAAAATCAGAACCAAACATAGATTTGATCATGTCTTAAACTAAGCCTTAGCTCAGAATTAAGTATCATACCAGTGTGAGTGGCAGCTCTGGTGACAGGGTATGCAAATCACATTTGCTAAGCAGCTGAATAGGAAATGGGTAATGCAAAACTTACAGAGAAATGAGAGAGAAGGATCATGAGGGCATCTGGACTGAAAATATAGGAAGAAGACCAGATATCTGGCAACTAGTAGCAGCAGAAGGTAGGTAGCAGACTTCTCTGTGGGCAAGAGGCAGCATTCACAAGTTGCAACAAATTCCTATCAAACCTACAGGAAAAAATCTTCACCAGGAGAGTGGCTAGGGACACGATTGTCCAGAGAGGTTATGAAATCTCCATCTTTAAAGATTTCAAAAACCCAACTGGACAAGTCCCTGAGCAACCTGATCTAACTCTGAGGTTAGTCCTGCTGTGAGCAGAAGGTTGCACTAGGTGAGCTCCCAGGGGCTTAACCCAATCTTCCCATGACTCTAGGAGAATTATATGGTTTGTGAGCAGGAGACTACACCTGGCAGTGCCATGTGGAGTCGTCATTGCATTTCTGTTGCTTGAAGTAATATGATTGTCCATCATTTCCCCGTATTCACACTGGATTCTCTTTACTTTTAAATGTTTTCTTTGCTACTTGCTAGTCTGGGGAGTTTCGTGGCCTTCAGTGAACTGGGGAGGTAGAGGACCAAAGGGCTGTTTTCCCAATCCAGTGAAGAAAATAGTGAATCCACACTCGCTCCTGCTGAGCACGGCAGGGGTCAAGGAGGCTGCTTCACTGGGGAGTGTCAGGATGCATTCAAAACCAGCTGCTGGGTATGGGGAAACATTTCCTTCCCAGGTCTGGCCCAGACATCACATGTGGAGCAAGATCTCTTTGTGTTACCAGTTGGGTGAGACACAGACATACATGTTGGGTAGACAGGCTCCTATCCATGCTCTCTCTTAGTAGTAATAAACATATTCTTAATGTAAAGAAATGAACATATTTTCACTCTTTCAATGGAGAAATTTCTTTATATACACTTACATGCATGTGTAAATATGCAATATATAAAGCAAATAATTAACACAATAGTCTTCCTTTTTGCTCCTGTATTTCTCTCCGCCTCCAGCTTACAATAAGCACAATAGTGTCGGGTGCCTACCTTAGCCTTGTCAGGGCCCATGCACCAAGCTCCACACTGCCAGGGCACACAGCACCCCTGGACAATAGTGGCTGCTCTCCCAGCACAGGCTGAAGGCAGACACCCCACCCAGCCACCACTGCTGCTTGGGACATCTTCCCATCCTCTCCAACTCATGGCATCTGATTAACTGATTAACTGTAATTGTCTGTTTTCACAATGAGGAATTTTAAATTTGAGGTTTGTTCCCTCTCCCCTTTTTTATAAAAACCATAATAAGGAATATTTTTTTCTTGTCCCCCTGTCTATTTATCATGCAAATTTGGGGAAAGGGGTGATCCCTCTTGATAACTGTGAGAGTGGGTAGTCACTGAGGCAGCCCACAGAACACTGAATAAGCTCAGCGAAGTTTCTGCCTTCAATAGTAATTTTTCTTTATCCATATTTGTTCTTTTTCATCTGAATTGTAATAGGATCAGTGTGTGAGTTTTAGGAGTTGTCTGACATCACCAGGCTTCTCTGTGCACCTGTCTGCTGGCTGATTAGATTACAGCTCTTTTCTGCTCTGTTGCTTAGTGCATGATAATAGACATTTCATCATCCCATTAGTTGAAAACATAAGAGCTGCTCTGGGTCAGATCAAAGGTTCAACCATCGTAATGGTGAAACTGAGCAATTTCAAACACTTAAGGAGAGAGAGCAGGAGGAGCAGGGTGAGTGTACAGCATTGCAACCAAGTGGTCATTCCTTGGTGGACATTTCTGTTTTCCAGACTGGCCATGGATGGAGCTCACACAGCAGGAGTTGCAGAGGGTCCCTGTTATTAACAGCCCTGAATGGCTCCAGCCTCCCTCAAGGGCCTTGGGGGACCAGCAGCATGATGTTCCACAGTGCTGCTGGGTCACACAGCCTACAAACCAGCTGGTTCAGACCAGTCAGTCTCCTGTGCAACCTGCCACCCCCATGGCATCTGTGCTCCCAGGAAAGACCTTTCAGGCCTGGTTTGGTCAATAGCACACCGACCTAGGAAACTTGCCTCAAGGACTCCTTCAGGAACAGACTTTCTCAGAAAAGTTGCACTGTCCTGCAGAGGAAACAGCTCTTCCCTCTCACCAGGGCTCCTGCTGCAGCAGTAGAGGCCGTACAGGATGTACCGTTCTAGGGTGAACGAAGAAAAATTATTTCTAGTTTATTTATAAAGGAAGTCCTAACTAAGCAGTGCTGGTGTGCACATCTGGTTGGAGATGTGTCTGAAACCACAACCTCTGGGAAAGAAAGAAAGAAAAGCAAGTTGTAGCACAGGCAGCAGGACCTTCATGGCTCAGGAGCCTTGGCCCTGAATTGGCAGGGACCTGTGTGAGGACTCAGCAGGGAGCTGCAACCCCCCCGAGAGCAATAAGCTCTTTAAACAGCACACACTGTACTCTGGGTTACCAGGAGTTTGCATAACTGTGCAAAGCCCTCGAGCCTGGGATCTTCTGAATAAACGCCACATTCATCAGTATCTGAAGCAGAACATCCCACCTACTCTTCCCCGACCCCATAAAACAGTGACATCAGTGAAGTCAGATTGCATTGTTTGTTTCTTTGAGGGTTAAAAAAATAATCCACAGCCACTGCCAGGAAGAGGCAGAACTAAACAGGCAGCAAAGAGTTGGAGCCAGGACAGAGATATAAAGCTACATCAATCACCAAAACGGACCGCAGCGAGAGCATATACATACAGAGCAAGAAACACAGAGAGAGGGCGTTTTGTTTGGGTAGCTAATGTTCTCTGGATGAGGAGAGAGAAATTCTCTTTTGGGTTTTTAATGCCACTCTAAATATTTATAGCAAGATCATGGCCAGCTGGTGAGGCAGCGGCGGTAGGGAGTAGGGAGGGGAGGGTGCATTTTCCCCAGTGCCCCAGTGTTATCCTCTGGGTCGTCTCTTTAGCTGGGGAGAGGGGAGCAGCTGCACATTGCCATGTTTACCCTCAAAGTGATTCATCTGCAGGAGGCAAGTCCAGTGGCTCCTGCCCTTCCCCTCCCTCACCTGGCCTGGCTGCTCACACACCCGTGTGCACACACCCGCACGGATTGTGCAGGAAGGGAAGATGCCACAGCCCCCAAAAAGCCGTGCTAGCCCAACTCCACCCTGTCTTCAGCACAGGGCTGGGTCTTCAGGGTTTTCTCTAGCCTTTGGGCATTTCACCATGTTGTTATGCTGCACTGAAAAGTCTCTGGGAAAGGTCACATACGGCACGACCCGTGATGCAAAGCTGCTGTTTTTAGAGGAACAGGCTGCCCCCATCCCTGCCGTCTGCAGGGCCAGGGACGTGGGGGCAGGAAGACATGGAGTACTGGAACACATGGAGATCTGCAACCACCAGCGTGGCACGGGAGTTGACATGAGGGCACTGTGGCTCCCAACGATTTTTGCTCATCTGCCTCCCTATGACTAGAGGCAGACATGACTCACCCGTGAGCTTTGGCTTTGAAAATATGAGAATGAGTTTTGCTTTAAACTTCTGTCTCCCTGTGGTGACGATGCTTAGGAATGACAGTTTGGATTCAGTCTCATCCCAGAACAAAGGGAGGAGTCTCAGCATAGGGGCCTGATCCAGTTACCCAGGCACAGGCAATCAACGCTTTTTTTCTTGAAACACCCAGAAAATTGGCACAGAGATGGGACACATCACACTGAACCTGCTGGAGACCCCAGCTGGGGACTAGCTGGGGCTGTGGAGGATCCTCTGCTGGCACAATGTGCTTGACTGATCCCAGGGGATGGATATAGGCTCATCATTGCACAAACCTACATGGGAGTGTTAAATATGGACTCTGACTTGTGATTGAGGCAGCTGAGCACCCATGGAGTCCCAGAAGTGCCTGGAGGACTGTCCACCTGCCCAAACATAGGTGGTACTTACTGGTGACCTGAATAAATGGGCAGACCCAGTTGTATTGACTAGATCTCACTGGCTGCAAAAGGAGCTCAGACAGCTTGTTGATGTGCAGGCTTCTGCAGTTAGAGACTCCATCAAGGTGTCTACCCTGGGGAGCTAAAGTGCCTCCCTGGGACCCTGTTTTCCAGCTTGCTGCACTCACTTCAGTAACTTGCACTGGTCCCACCCATAACTCTGAGCTTCCTCAAGCCACTGGCTTGAGAAGTTCTTTGCTAAGGGTTTCAAAGAGGTCCTTACACAGAAGGCCACAACCTGGTATTTTCTGTATGAAATATCAAGCAGCATCATAAGCTGCAACTGCTCCAAGAGTGACCTTCCCTCTCTGCTTGGCAGAGGTAGCTGTGTTCTCCCTTGAAAGCAGAGGTCCCTGTGCATCAGCGTCTCCCACCAGACTGCAACAGGCAGACGCTCCTCAGATCTCTCCATGAAGTGGAGACATGGTCCATCCCATCGGAGTCCCTGGGAGCCCTTCTCTCTCCCTCTTTCTACATGAAACCACAGTGAAAGGGCATTACCCAGCGCCGGGCCTCACAGGCTGTTTACAGCCTTCTAGAGTTCCCAGGCACTTTAGGACAGGGTCTTGCCGCTGTTTCCAAATGGACAGCCAGGACTTTTGTAAGTGAACTTTCCTCTCCGTGTCTATTTATTATATGTAAACATATGCCAGAAAAACACCACTGGGGCATGCCCAGTACCGGGTAGGTCATGGCAGAAGGCGGCAGCAGCGTCACAGGCGATAGGAGCAGGCTGCCTATTCTTAGATCTGGAACGTACACAATGCCCCTGCCCACCCCTCCCCGGAGCAGCTACACTGACTTCAGAACAAACACGGCCAGAAATCACCCTCTATGAATCACTTTACCTACTGAAAGAAACGTCCTGTTGGTTTATAGGGTTGTGAAGGGTTTTTGTTTTTTTGCTCCAGGCTCTAGCTATGGAAAATCTCAGCAGAGAATAAACGGCAGAGAGTAAGTGCTTGCAGGGAAGGACAACAGAAGGTAAACATTTCTACCCTCATGTTTCACTGCAGGTTGAGCAGTCAGCCATGACAATAGATACTCATCAAATTGTTCTGCCTGGCACTTAATTTAGTCATTGTGTGTCTGATTAACATTAAAAAAAAAAACAAAAAACCAAACAAACCCACAGCTAAGCAGAGTTAATAAATAACTGTTTTAATGCAGATTCCCAGTCTCGAGGGTTTGGTTTCCCCTGCTGCAGAGTTCAGCTCTGCCAGATTTGCATTCCTTGGGAGTGACTAACTCTAGGAGAAAGAGGCGCAAGCTACTAAACTGCTAATACTTTAAAACAGTGAATAAATGTCTGAGCACATTTATTCAGCGTGATTAAAACGAACAAACCATTTGCTTCAGCCGCCCAGCTTTCATCCCAAATCAGTGAGATAACTTCAGTGCTTTTGCTTCTTGCCAGGGTCACAGGCAGTGCTGACCTCAGAGCTGCAACCTATCTGATAACTTCATGAAAATTTTAAAGGGTCTTAAGCGACCTTTTAGCTTCTTTATTATTTTCCCACTGTGCTTAACCCATGTTCCATTTTTATGCATAACAGTGAATGGATATTTTGAGCAACATCAAAGTCCTGATTTGTTCCCTTGGAGCTGGATATTTCAATAAAAGCTGCTAAGAATTTGTTGGGTTTTTTTCTGCCAAGTCCAGAATTCATCTCTTTCCTATTTTGCTATGGAGGAGGGATCCACTGAAGAGTTTCTCTTCACAGACCAGGAATTCTCCTCCGAACTGCTGAAGCAGCTGAATGCTCTGCGGCAGAGAGGGATGCTGACTGATGTTACCCTCTGCTCAGGGGGCTTCGAAATCCCCTGCCACCGAAATGTGCTGGCCTCCAGCAGCCCATACTTCAGGGCAATGTTCTGTAATGACTTCAGAGAGAGTCACCAGGCTAAAGTCATCCTGAAGGGCATTGATGCTGAGGTTTTGGATCAGATCATCCTTTACATTTACACAGGGGAGATTCTTATATCTGCCGAGAATGTCCTGGGCCTGCTGGAGACGGCCTCCATGCTGCAGTACTCTAAGCTGTTTGAGGCCTGCTCTGCCTATCTCCAAGACAAGCTGACTCCTGACAACTGTCTTAGCATGATCAGACTGGCAAAAGTCTTGAACTGCCAAAGCCTGAATAAGAAAGCCAAGGCTATGGCTTTGAAATGCTTCCCTGAGGTGGCCTCTTCTGAGGACCTGAAGAACCTTTGTCCCTTGGAGCTCATTGATTACCTTGGGGACGATGAGCTCTGTGGGGAGGAAGAGCAGGTCTTTGAGACATTGATGGTGTGGATCCGGCATGACCTCCAGGCAAAGCAAGGCTACATCCCAGAGCTGTTCAAGAAAGTCCGGCTTCAGTACGTCCATCCAACTTTCCTCTTCCACTTTATTGCCAGTGATTCCCTCATTCAGTCCTCCCCCACTTGCAGGAGCATCCTTGAGTCAGCCTGGAGACAAATGTTCTCCTTGTACAGCACCAACGCACCTGACGTCAAGCCCATGCTGCACGTTCCTCGCCGGTACTCCAACCAAGAGTTCCTCATCATCATTGGTGGCAGAAAGGAGAGCCAGCAGACAACGAGGGATGTCTTGCTTTATGATGACAAGACAAGCCAATGGCTAAGCCTGGCCAAACTTCCTGTGCGCCTGTACAAAGCCTCTGCAGTGAGCTTGCACAGCAACATCTATGTGCTCGGAGGGATGCCTGTCAGCAATAAGAAAAGCCCCGTCAGTGATAATATTTACATTTACTCCCTCAAACTCAACCAGTGGAGGTTGGTTGAGCACATGTTAGTTCCACGTTACTCCCACAGAAGCTTGGCTTATAAAAATTATATTTTATCATTTGGTGGAATTGGTGAAAACCATGAAATCCTGAATTCTGTTGAAAGATATGATAGCGTCTACAACACCTGTGAGAGCATGGCAAGCATGCCTGTTGCTGTCCTTCACCCTGCTGTTGCTGCCAAAGATCAGAGGGTCTACCTCTTTGGGGGAGAAGATGTTATGCAAAACCCTGTCCGACTGATCCAGGTAATGGTCAGTCCTGCTTGTTGTCACAGTTTCATCTAAGGCATTCAGCAGTTCATCACCCTCCTGAGGCAGTCAAACCCCAAAAAACCTCATTGTGAGTTGCAGCAAAAGGCAGGATGACATGACACAAGGATTCAGGGAAGCCTTGTCTGCAAGGAGCATCTCAACTCTTTCATTTTCCCCTTTGGAAGTTTTTCAGGCACAAGTCCCGAGGTACTTCTTTGGGCTTCTGTCAGCTCTGCCACTGGTGGGCACTGGGATCAAGGCTGCTGCAGGTGACCCCCCTGGCCTGGCTTCACGCCTGCAGCCAATCCCACCAAGACCCGCGCACTCCGCTGGGCAGCCCAGCTGGGCTCTCAGCTGTGCACCTGCTCACTCACAGCAACAGCAGAGCTGGGCGATCATTAGAGCAATTAGATTCTCACTCATCAAAGGGCCAGGACTTAAACTGACAGTTATTTTGTATAAACAGCCACATTAAAAATGTGGGTCCTGCCACATGTTGCTGGCTCTCTGCCTGCTTTCAGTAGTTCAACTCTATTAGGAGGAAAAAATACATTAAATCCTTTCTTATCTGATTAGATGCTTTAGCAACAGTGTAGTCTTACTTTCCTCATTAGTGTTTTTCACTTTTTGATTCAGGTGTTTTAACTAAGAAGGATCATTGAAGGCCGTGATGACAGCCAGCACATGAGCAGTACTGCTTTATGGTGATAAAGCTACTTGATTATCAGGGGGAAGGAAATGTATTTATCAGTTAGTGGGGAGATGTCATGGAGATATTTGCTATATTAAGAAGCAGATGACGTGACATAGAAGTCTGTGTCGCCCAGATACAGATGACTGTATGATCATCATCTGGCAACAGCTCTTTTTCTCACATAAATTGATGACTTAGACATCACTCTAAGTCCCATCAACAAGTCCTTTTGCCAATCCAAGTGCATACCAGCCACCAGCACAAATATAGCTGGGCAAACACAGTGGCTGCCAGCAGAGCTAGGTGAAGTTGAGGTTTCTTAGCCCAGGAAATTGCTAAGGCAGGAATACCCAGAATAACTGGAAAATTAAATTAAATAGCTGTCACTTTGGGACAGGATTATCCAGGAGTTACAGTGATTTAATGGCCTTGCAAAGATTTAGAGCAGGATACACTCTGCCTTACTGCCTGTGCTAGCATGTCCTGAGCAGACAAGCCTGGAGAACTAAAATGCTTTCCAAGGGGACATATTAGGGAAAAAAAAAAAGGGTAAATTCTCATATTTCCAGCAGTTCAAGTCAGAGGATTGTATTCATTAGGACAAAATACAAACCATAAGTTTCTCTGAAATTACAATTGCCAGTTAAAGTGCACGATAAACAGCTGTGTGTGTATATCTCTATTTATTTGTCAGGTTTACCATGTCTCCAGGAATACATGGTTTCGGATGGAGACCAGAGTGGTGAAGAATGTCTGTGCACCAGCTGTCATGATTGGAGACCAGATTATCATCGTAGGTGGTAAGAACCCTGTTTCACCCTCCCTCCTGCCTTCCCCTCCCCAGCTTCTGTGGGATTTCACAGCCTTCCTGCTTGGTGTTCTCCCTCCAAAAGCACGTGGAGCTTGGGAAGGAGAGAAGGAGACCCTCTCATGGGGTCTCATGTCAGTAAAAGTGGGCACAAGGCATCTTCTTATTCCAACTAGTAAGACCTGTATTGAGGGGAAACTGGGGAAAAGCCAACACAAGTTACTGCTCTGCAGAAGAAGGGAGGAAGCCAAGGTCATGGGGGTCCTGCTCCTCCCCTGCTGACTCACAGCCTGGTCCTCCCTGACTGCTCTTCTTGGCAGGGTGGAGAGGACGGTTACCACAAGGCTATGGATGGCTTGTTGGGGTGGTTGGGCTACAGAGCTAAGAGGGGTCAGTCGGTCCTGTAGATGCCTCCTAGGGGTAACAGAAATGTCCTAAGAGGGGTGTGAAATACTCAAAGAAGGGAAACTTCTCTATGTCTTTTTCAACCCGAAGACCAGCCTCTGCCTGTGGCACTTTGATGTTAATGTGGCACTCTGCAGTCCTTGCTGCAGCTTCACTGACCACAGGCTGGCATGAGAAAGCATTGACTAGATTATTTAAGGGAAAATGTATGAATGGTCACATCACAACAAAGAGGAATGGGTTGGCCTAAACTAGACAGGCTTTGATTTAGGGAAAGTGTCTTCCAGGCCTGCAAAACATGGCCCGAAGCAGTTTATTTGCCATAGGCACTCTTGATTATCTACAGGGATAGACGGAAAAGGTACTGCTGGGTATGAAGCTTCCACACCTCCACTGCTCCTGGGCAATGGCCCTGGTACCAGCCCTTACCTCTCAGCAGATGCAAGGTTACATCACCCCTCAGTGGAAGAGCTGTCCATTGGGTCACTGGCATGGTGGTCATCACAGACCTGAGGAATTTGGGAGTGAAGCAAACACGGGTGGCACGGTACTGTTGAGTACCCAGCTCCATTCAGCAGACAGCTACAACTCCAACCCCCTAAAGGCATTGTTGCTACCTTCCCATGTGCCATTGTCTTCTGTATTTCTGTGTGAAGCTCTAAGAGTCTGATAGGCGAAAAGGTGAAAACACTTGGGAAGTTTGAAGACACTTGCAGAAATCTGCAAGCTCCAACTGTGTTTGACAGGTTGCTTGTCTGATCTGTTGTGTTTGATGGTGTTCATCGAGCCTTGGCTGCCAAGGTGCTATGAGACAGGGTGAGGACAAACAGGAAGGGAAGATAGACAGACAGGCATTCTTGTAACACACCATCACTTCCCAGCTTAGATATCTTAATTCTGCCAAATTATGTAGCAGTAGTATAGGTTTTATTGAAGACTAGCAGGAAATAAATGATCATTCTTTCTGCTGGCCATAAGCTCTAATTCCCATCTGTCTGTTCCACCTCTGGCTTTGCTTTTAGGGTACACCCGGAGAATAATTGCTTATGATACAAAAGGCAACAAGTTTGTTAAATGTGCTGACATGAGGGACAGACGAATGCACCACGGGGCCACTGTCATCAAGAACAAGCTGTATGTCACAGGAGGACGGTGTCTCACTGCAGACAATGTTATCAAGGATTTGGATTCCTTGGACTGCTATGATCCAGTGACAGACACGTGGACACCCAAGGGAAAACTGCCACACAAACTTTTCGACCATGGGTGCCTTACACTCCAGTGTGTCCCCTGTTCTAACCTTCTCTAAACGACCTTTGGTGCTTCCCAGGGCGTTTTGTGTTTTCCTTCTCAGAAAGGACCCACGTTGCTCTGCAAGGAGTACATGGGGTATGCTCGTGGGGTCCCACAAACTCCTGACCTTGATGGCACCAGTGGCAGTAGTCATTCCCTGAAAGCTCTGCCAGAAAGGTCACAAGCTTTGTGCTCATGCCATGTTCACCTGACCAACATTGCGTGAGCTGCTGCTAAGTTCAGCCAGGAGGGCTTACCCAGAGTCTCAGCAGGACAAGGGAAAAAGATGCTGGGTAAGAACTTAATGCAGGATTTGACCTTGTACAGACTTTAAAATAAAAAGTGAATAGGAATGCTGGTATCTCCAGGGAAAGTAAGATCTGGGTAACCTGCCTGCCACGGCCCTTTGCTGCTTGATGCTGACCAAGCTTTCCATTTCGAGTGGTGGGAGCACTTAGAGCAGGAAGCCCCAAGTCTTGTAGCCAGCCCAACAGCAGCTGTGTTAGCTGTGGTAATCATCTCATGAGAAATAGAATGTTAATGTTCTTAACATCAAATTAGAAATCTTGGCAAAAGGCTGATGCTTTGATCTGAACTCTCACATTGTGGCAAGATGCATGTTTGCCTTTTCTAAGCTACTGCTCTTTTCCAGTGCAGGGATGATTTTTGTTCCATCTGCCTGCTCTCTGAAGAGCAGAAGAAGGTGGGATGGAGATAAAAATTATCTGCATCTTATCTTCCAAGAGATATTGTTTTGAAGGGAACTTGTTTCTCCTTTTGCATCAGGGACAGCAGTGGGGTTAGTTAGGAAGCCCTTAGGCTGATGGAATTGCTGAAATATGGAATAGCAGAGACAACACATGGAGGAAAGAGGATGTAAAAGAGAAGAGGTGTTTGGGAAGAAAAAAAAAAATACATTCCCTTTCCCCTCTCTCCAAACCACTGGAAAAGAGCAAGGAGAGAAAGCCAGTGACAGGAAACCAGCTTTCCAAGAAGAGCAAGTCTAAGTCTGCCACTTGGCAAAGCAGCTCTGGCTCCACCAATATTTTTGTGGGGTTCTGCCACTATTTTTAAAGGGAGGGGACTAATCACCAGATACTGAACAGGCTGTGAACTGCTGTCAGGTCACCAGGCTTGGTAAGATTGCTGAGATAGCAAGGAGCTTTAAATACAGTACTTACCATCACCCAGAGAAAGGATGGCAGAAACAACATCCGTTTTTCCTCATATTTGAAAGGAACTGGGACTTTTCCAAGGGTACAGGGTGGCACGAGGAAACCACACTCAACCATCCTCTTCACAGAAGGCTGCACAGCCATATGGTGACTACCACATTGCAAGACACAGCTCCAACCCCTAAGATCAGCAGTATGCCCAGGTGCAACACCATCCTGGCCTGCATCAGGAATAGTGTGACCAGCAGGACCAGGGAGGTGATCCTGCCTCTCTACTCAGCCTTGGTGAGGCTGCACCTCAAGCACTGTGTGCAGTTTTGGGCACTGCAGTAAAGGAAGGACATCAAGGGGCTGGAGAGGGTGCAGAGAAGGGCAACTAAGATGATTAGGGGTCTGGAGAACAGGTCTTAGGAGGAGAGGCTGAGGGAGCTGGGGCTGTTCAGCCTGGACAAGAAGAGGTTGAGGGGAGACCTCATTGCTCTCTGGGAGGAGGTTGTAGTGAGGTGGGTCTTGGCCTCTTCTCCTTAGTGACAAGTGATAGGACAAAAGGAAATGGGGTCAAGTTGCACCAGGGGAAGTTTAGAGTGAATATTAGGAAAAATTTCTTCACAGAAAGAGTGGTGAGGCATTGGAACAGGCTACCTAGAGAGGTAGTGAAGCCACTGTCACTGGAGATGCTCAAAAAAACAGGTAGTTGTGGTGTTTCAGGAGATGGTTTAATGGTTAGGGGTTGTAGGATGGTTGCACTTGATCTGGAAGGTCTTTTCTAAACTTGACGATTCTATCATTCTTTGATTCTATGATTTCCACCCATAAATCTGTAACTGGGAGCAGAAGGGTAACAGGAATAGTTAATTAAATGGGGGGCTGGAAGAAAGAATTGTGTATTAACTGCTGTTTTAACAATACAAAATAAAGTCTTTATTATTTTTTGTATGAGCTTTTTGTTCAGGAGTCCCCATTGTTCCCTCTGCATTGTTGATAAAGGGAATTGTTTTTGTACCAGCGTTTTTTGCCAGGGCTTCCTTCTAAGGATCTGAGTAAACCTGCAAGAAATGAGTGTGAACCCAAACTCATCTCCCAGCTCAGAAGCTTTGGCTACATTTCTCCTCTGTCTTTCAGTCTATCTCATCATCTCCTCCTCTTACAAAGCAGGGCTAAATCACTGCACTTGCCAAATTGGACCAGAGCAGTGATTCATTCTGCTTCCTCACAGGCCAGCTCCAGCTCTCTGGAGAAAGACTTGTCATGGCCAATTATGGAAAGTCTGCCCTGGGGAGATGTTTATTCCTAACCCTGCAGTGCTGCCTTCCCAAACTCCTTCCTGTTGTGACCCCACTCAGCTCCAAAACTCCAGGAGATGCCAACTGCTGCCACGCATTTTAGCTGACACGAATTCCTGACAGGCTCGTGACTGTACCCAGAACCAAGGGAAAAAAAGCTGACTTGGGGCCATAACCCCATGTTTGCAAACCGTTGCCACAGTCATTGCTTTATGCTTGGAAGCAAACAGATTTTTAATTCCTGTCTCATATAACTAATCATTTTCTCAGCATTCATGTGGGGACCAAATAGTACCTTGCACAGATGTAGCTGGGCAAGGAACGGGGAGTGCAGAGAAGAGGCACAGTCACAGCAGCATTCAGCACAGCATCCCTCTCCTAGCCCTCAGGGGACCTTCACATCACCCCCAAGTCCTTGGAGATGCCAAGGGCTGGGGCCAGCTCTGCTCTGGCTGCAGCCCTGCACTCCTTCTCCTCACAAACTCCTCATGCCCGTAATTCAAGGAATTTGGGTTTGCTGGGCAGTAAGCACAAAGCTTGATTTCTAATAGACTTTTGTGTTGTGGTCAATTGGTTTTGATGCAAGCTCTGACCAAAGCTTTTTGGGCCCTTTGCAAAAAGGGTTGGAACCAGAGGATAGTCTTACTGAGCCAGACAAGGGCTGGCAGAGCAGCTCAGTCACAGGGAAGCAGGAGCACAATCAGCTGCAGAGCAGGGGATATGCAGCCCCAGGGCTGATGCTGTGGGGAGAAGAGATGCTGCCTTTCTAAACAGGTGGTGGCCACCACTTGTTCCACCTAGAGGAACACTTAGTCCCATCCCAAGTGCTTTGCAATTGTTGTACCCAGTGACACTATGGGTGAAAGAACTGCTAGCAAAGCTTGACCAAGGTACCCCTTTCTCCAGTGTCAAGGAGGGGACTTTACCAAGCAGGGTCTGCAAGGCCACTGCTGCCTGGAACACTTTTTGAGTCAACACATACTTTTCCAGAGGTCTCAGCATCCTAATATTGAGCACTCTTTTAGATGGGAATCCCCCATGGGATAGCAGCAAGGTACTTCACAAATATAATGACAGCCCTATGAAGAGATGGGAATTTGTTGCTCAGTATTTAACACCAAGGGAAAGACAGTTTTAAGAAAAGGCCATTGATTTGAGGGTCAACTTTCAGAAGGGCTGAGCACTGGCCACTATTTTCAAACCAGGGAGTGCTGTGAAGGCACATCACCTCCAAGGTCTCATTCCTGGGTGCCCCGAGAAAGTCACTAGATGATGGAAACCATGGACCACATGGCTGAAAGGAGCCAGTTCCATGGGACAGGGGGTTACCCAGTCCCTCATGGCAGGTACTTGTCCAGCACATTCAAAATCTCACAAGAGACACTCTAGTCCCTGCTTAAGAAACCTACTTGAGCACATTATTAACTTCACAGTTTTTAATACTATTTATCCTAAATCTTCTTTGCTGAACCTTCTGCCATCCCCACCGAGATAAAGAGCAATCGATTACCCTTTTTGATACCATATATTTTCTACATCTTTAAAGTTTATTAGGATGTTTCCAATTCTGTAGACTAAACAAACCCAGCCTTTTCAATCTTTCCTCATAAGTCATGTTTTCTAGACCTCTGATCATTTTCATTGCTTTCTTCTGGACAATTTCCAGTTTGTCTGTTGTGGGCTTTTTTTAGCTAAGTGCAGGGCTGTGTCTCAGCCTCACAGTGCTGAGAAGGGCAATAAACCCCTTCTGTGTCTTACCTACTGCACTCTGGTCTCACAGCCCTGGACGTTTGCTTTTCACAACAGCAGCAGGAGCAGATTATGGATTCGGGTTCAGCTGTGCATGGGATTAAAGAATGCTTGCAACTTTGGGCACAGTCATATGGAAAGACTGCAAGAGATCCAGGATCTCCCAGGGTTATGCTGTAACTCCATCTTTGCTTTTGGCTCACCAGGATTCAGAGCCAGATCCCATTGGAGACAATATGTCTCTCCATGGGCTTCAGCAAGGGATTTTGGACTAGGCCCTAATTATTGTGTTCTCAGCTGGGTTCATCACTAATTCTATTAATTTTAAGAGAAAATATTTAATGTTTGAGTCATTTTTATACCAGGGGAAATGTTTCAGGCTACAAAAAATAAAAAATAGGAAGAGTCTGCATTTTCTTTTTCACTTTCTTCTACTTTCCTTGCTGCAAACCCAGAGCTGGATCCTGATGCACAGGCAGCCTGTGGTGGCAGGGAGCTTTGCTTTGATCTTTGCAAAGAGCTTTGTAGGTTAGGCCTGTGTTTTTTCACTGTAACCGTTTATCAAACAATACAATTCTTTCCAAGGGCAGCCTTTTTCTTGTGCAGTAATATGTTTATAATTATAATGCATTTCCTGCTTCTTTTTGATTAAACACACCTGACAAAGTAGGAAAGATGTCGATGCACAAATAAACGGGCACTCCAAGTTCATGGCTTTGTCAGTCCCTTTTTTCCAAACGCCAAGGAGTTCACTGTGAGGTGAATCCTCCAGTTGAGAAGGAAACAATTGGGGAGAGCGTGTATGAATAGCATACAGGGTAATTTATCCCTGGCATTGTTCCTTAGCCTGACCTGAGAGCCATTAATAATTGACAGCAGCAAAAACAATCCCTTTTTAAAAATATAAACATCCATACTTTTTTTCCAGCTGCTTGAAGGCTCCCACACAGAAGTTAAACAGTCATATTCCCCATGGCACAAATGAGCATGAATTCCTCGATGCAAGCTTGCACCAGCAAAAAGGAGTTGAGTCCTGCTAATTAGTGGACTGTTAATAATGTTTTCAGTGGCTGTTTCTGATGAGTTTGCCTGGGCTCCAAATGAAGCACGGTGCGTATGGAGAAACTGGTGTCTCAGGCTGCTCAGGGTTTGTGCTGGAGCACTGAGAGATTGATCGGGCCTCTTCTGTTTATTGAAGTTTCCAAAATAGTAGCAGCGTAGCGAGGAGCCCAACTGCTCTGTCGTTCAGCTCCAGCTGCCACTTGTCACTTCTGCTCCTGGGGCTCTTTGTTTGCCTGCCCTCCTTTCATGTCGCAAGAACCCTTCCGAGAAAAGCCAGGAGCAGCTCCGAGACATGAGGTGGGTGCCTCGTGGCTGCTTTAAACACGAGGCTCCCCACAGCTGTTGGAGGCATTTGGCTTTAGGCTGAAGATGAGCCATGGGGTAAAATACTGCTGGAGGTGGGAAAAGGAGGCAGAATCTGGTCCGCTTCTTCATCTGGTGAAGAAGATGTCTATAAACCATCCTACTCTAGCTTATTGTCCCATGTTGACTCCTCTGAAATTTGTCTCTTTGTTAGGCTGTGCCTTCTGATGAATAAACCATGTTCTACCACCCCTCCCTAAAGCAGGTATGCTGGGAAAAGGGAAAAGGCATGTCCCCTTCCTCAGGCTCCCCAGTGCCACAGCTGCAATGACATCCCCTGAGTTTTGCTCTGGCTTTGGTGTGTCACTGAGGTTTCTCTCTGCTCTCAGAAACTTTCTCAGGCCAAACAACTGTGCAGATGTGTCTGGTAGGTACCCTGCACCCACATCTGGAGGTGGTAGTGACTGCCCAGAGCACTGGGAAGTGACACCAAGGACACTCAAACCCAAATTTCAAGCTGATGAGATGCTCTTGGTCTGGCAAATCAGCCAAAACCAATCCGAGACTTAAAGCACAGCCCTGACACACCTCCCTGTGAGAGCTGAGGGACGGCAGGAGAACGTGTCCTGCCTTGAGGAGCAGAGCCCAAACTGCATGGAGGCTGCTCCAACGTGCAACTTGGCTACAGATCTTTAGTGCTGGGAAAGTGCTGTGTGTTATCCAGATCAGCAGCAAGCCCTGGAATTAATAGGGTTGATTAAATCGTTTTGATGTGCGCGGTATGTGGAGATAAGGGCCCAATTCTCAAGGGCCTCCAGTGAAAATTAGACGTTAACCATAACAGTACGTGACATCCCCTGACAAGGGTGAGGAAGTCTGCTGGAAGACAAGGGACAACTACAAACCAAGGGGGCAGCTCTTGAGAGAGCAAAGTTACCACGAACTTGCTGGATCTGTTTTGATGCTGAAATGACGTGGTGCCTGGCACCAGGCAGATCGAAAGCAAGGGAACTATGCCTGTGTTATGTTGTTATGACACATATATTTCCCTGAAAATGACATTAAAGACTACCAGAGGCTCAAACATTGTTCTGTTTATCTGTTCCCTGGGTAGGGTTCTTACTCTTAAAGACAGCCTGAGCACTGCAGAATATGGCTCCTGTCAAGAAAACTTTGCCTCTGGCATAAGGTCTGTTGGCAAGTGGGACATGGGAAGGCAGCCCAGAGGGTCAGGGGTGTGCATGGCTGTTGCCCACTGCTGCCTGGCAGGATGGCAGCCCTCTGAGACCTGCAAAGGGATGAGCTGCTGGAGGAGATGCCCCTACCATGCACTGAGGTTCACAGGTCAGAAGATGATGGGAGAGGACAATTCCTCCCCAGGGTGTCAACCTGGGGTTCATCCTGTGCAAAAGCGTGGAAAGGCTCCTCATGACTCAGGCTGTGTCCATGGTGACTCTGTATGCTTCAGGCCACATTCCAGCCCTGGGATTCCCTTGCAGTGGAGCGTGCACCTGAATTAGCCATTAATGGGATACCAAATTCCCCCTCACCATGGCATGAACTAACCCATGCTTGTGCAAGCAATGCACACACAGCTGTGGCATCCTAAGGAGAAGACTCCCAGAAGTTTAACAGAGCACCAACTCAAGCCTTGACCAAGGAGGAAGGCAGAGATCCTAGGGACATTCTTCAGGACACATGGATAATTCAGACCTTTCAAAAAGAAGGCAGTGTTTGGGCTTGGGAGGTGCTGGCTGAAGCCCTGAAGGCTTGTAGCTGAGAAATCCTAGAGCCTACAACAAGAGTTGTCTTTCTGCTCATTGTAACTTGGAACAAATGTCAGTAAATAGAGTCTGTTTCTTCTCCAGGCATAGGGAGCTCTGGAAATTTTCTCAAGAGAAAAATAGCAACATGCAGTGAAAGAAGTGGTGCCTGCAAACTGAAATACAAATGGCAGAGAAGCCAAGAGTGTGCTCACCCTTCCAAGCTGGAGCTTATGTTTTTAATGGCATGAAATGTGACATGCGCAGTCAATCATGGATTTCAAGCTTAGAGTCCATTATTTGTGATGGCAGCTTAAAATACATGGGTCCTTACTCCTTAGAGATTCACAGCAGAGGACACAGATGACCCTCAGCTGCAGGGTTACCATCATCAACTGGATTTTCAAAGCATCCAGCTCATTCTTTAGGCAAGAGCAGCATCTCATGCCATTACCTGGATAACTGAAGTACACCTAAAAAAAAATTAATAAAAAAAAAATAAAGAAACAAACCAGCTCTTCCCTCTTTCATCCTTGGCCACAGCCCATCCCAGAGATCAGCACACAAATGCAATCAAACAAGTGCCAAGGTTCTGGGCTTCCAGGAAACTCAGGTAATAGGTGATAAGTGGCCATGAGCTGTCTAACACCAAGCTCTTCTGTGCCCAGGTGCCCCATAGCCAGGAGGGCATCATTACCTTAAAACATACCTAGGAAAAGAGAGGGTTTTTGCTGATTTTCAACATGTAGATTTTCCCCTTTCCCAGGAAAGGTAGCAGAAGGTTCAGGACAACTCTAGGAATGGGCATGTAACTGGGAAAGTGGATCACTCCTGCTTTTAAACCAAATGTTTTATAGAGTTAGGAAAGAACACTGAGACAGTTCAGGGGTCTCTGATTTCCAGGAACAACCTATAAAAGCCATTTAGATTGATGGAAAATACTTTGGCATTTCCTTTTCACATTTCCAAAGCACTTTCAAAGATAAGGTGATAGGTAGTGCAGACAGACCTTCCCAGGACTCACACCAAGGAAGGGAAATGCAGCTGGGGAAATTATTACATGGATCAGTAGGATTTCACATTTATTGTACTTGCTTGATTCTAGAATACATTATTCTCTGCTGATTTGTGTCCAGACTAATGCAAATACATGGATTTTCATATAGGTACAATGTACAGCTTTGTGGCTGGAGGATGTTGGTGAGCTCAGCTCAAGGGGAAATCCCTGCCCAGGTTTCAGCAGAAACCTGCAGACACACTGCTGGCAGAATCGTGGTACTGCCAGGCTCAGTGGGATATGGCACTTGATAACAGCATGAGTCATTTGCCCTGGAGCTGTAGGAGCAAAGAACATCTCAAGATCTAGATCAGATTGGTGAATCAGCAGCATCTGACACAGTTTAAGAGGTTAAGCCTATTTATAGACAAATGAGGGTAATTTTCATAGCTGAAGGGATTGGATTTTTTTCTTTAACAAATTCATAATAAACTCCAGGGAGGACAAATCTGAGTTCTGTACTCAGTTAACTATGTGGAGATGAGGGGAAGATTGCTGAGGCTTTGTCCAGGGATGCAGTCAAAGGAGCCAGAAACTCAAGAGTGTGTTATCCTCACTGCTTTGCTTTTTATCCACTCACAGGATTAAGTCATGCTTTCAGGACAGTAAAAAAGGACAGCATCCCTGTGGAGCCAGACCTTGACCTCCCTGCCTGGTGCACAGGTGGGACTCTCCTGACCATCCACACAAGTGCATTTGATGGGGGAAATCGGGAGGTTCAAATCTGATACGCAACCATAGGCAACAAGTTCCTTCTTTACAGGGGACTTTCTGTTCATCATTTCTTGCCTTACTTCCTACTTCACTCTTGTTTGTCACCAATTGTGGACATCAGAGTTAGTTTGCCAGCATGATCAGCAGTGGAATTATGTCACATCATCAGTCAAGTGAGAAAGGATGGGACTTGTTGAGTGATTGTGGGTAAAACGTTATTTAAGTCTCCATTGCTACATAATTAAAATAAAGATGATACAACCCCTCAAGGGCATTGCAAACAAATCCACTAAACCCTGACATTTTTTTTGTGAATCACCAAAACCTGCTGTTGTACAATCCCACTGCAGCCACTTGCTATTTAGGAAGTAACCACACCTACAGAGGCAGTGCTTTTAAACAATATAATGATGATCTTAAATGAACTGGTAATCAGCTTATAAAATGAATATGGGTCTAATTTTGACTGAGTTTACCCTCAAAAAACAAACAAACAAAACACAACAAACAAAACCTCTAAATGCTCCTTTAAAGAGTGCCAGTGTTAAGAAAAAGCTTTTTTTAATAGTAGAGCTGAAATCAGCCACCACCTGCTTTTCCTACAATGCATTTTTATACACTGCTTTCAATAGAAATCAAACATGGATTGAATATGGAGTTACAGACCCACTGGGTGAACAGTCCTTATGCAGAAGAGACAAACACTTGCAGGGTTTGCTCATGGATTGTGCCTATGGACTAGTAATGCCTTTACTTAAGAGAGAGTTCTGCTTGGAGGCAACTTCCCAAGTGAGCTCAAAGATATGAAAATCATCCCTCTGAGGTTATCTGAAACTTTTTCAAATTCAGAGGAATGATGCATGGAGCACTCCACACACTCATTTCATTCCCAAATCTGCAATCTCAGATCATGCCAAAACATGGCATTTCCATACCGTGCGTTTCTACATCCAAGGACTTTAGGACCAGGTGCTTGCTTTTTCTCTTGGAAAAATCAAGTTTTTCAGTTCTTTCAATGGTTTTTCACCAGCCTTTATGAGACACCTTATAACCTTCTCCCAGCATCTGTTTTATTTTAAAAGGATAAAAATGCATCTAAGTCTCACACATTTTTGCTACTTTCATGGTTCTCCAATTACATTATTTATATGAATCCATTCCCTTTTTTTGTTAGGGTTGGTTTTGGGTGGTTTGTTGTGGGGTTTTTTTGTAGTTTAAATTTCATATACCCAGTGGCAAGGACAGAGACCTGCAGGGTGTGTTGTTTAAAAAAAAACAACACACCAAAACCAACATTTTATTTTGTCTGTTCTGTGATGAAAAATGCCTGCAAATGCAGGATTACAAGGATGTTTGGGCACTCACCATCACCTTATTAACTTTAAGATGATCCTAGGAACTGGCAGTACTTGACTATATGGTTCCTAAGTAGCACTTGTAAACTGCAGGAGTCCTTCAACCTTGTCTTCTAAGCACAACTCCTTAGGTCCCTGCACTCACCATCTGTCTTGGTAAGCTCAACTCATCCTGAAATCGTAAAGCTAACACAAGGCATCTCCAGTCTTTGACCTCTGCATGCCTGTCTCAGCACAAAGAGGGTCACAGCATGGAGATGCCCAAGCTGGCAACCCAGGAGAGTCAACAGCCTATGCTGTATCTGTTCTTGTCCAAGTCCAAATTCCTAATTTATCTGCTGGAGTTTGATCTGACAGTAGATGGACCAAGAGCTTCAAAGCAGCCTCAGGGCATTGCTTAAGTCTCCCAGGACAAGCGTGGGGCTCCTTGGTTCTCCACCATTTCTCACACCTTCCCAAAATTGCCTTGGCTCAGCATGCTTCAAGCAAGGCAAGGAAAACCAATTAACTGCTTTTGAAAATCCTGGCCTCAGTCTGTTATGATGAGATCCTCTTGATAACAGCACTGCCTGGAGCAAGCTAAGAGCTCTCCTTGTTTTCCTCAATCCGAATTCAAGCAAACTTCTGACCTCTTCCTTTTGGCCATTTGATTTCAATGGGAAATGGACTGCACAGGGATCTTTGATCTCAAGCCTTCTATATTTTCTCTAATATTCTTTTATCCTCACTAAAAAATATTTACTAATATTTTAATCTAATGTTTCTCTTTGGAGGGTTATACACAGTTCAGCATGCATCCTGCATCCAAAGATTTCTCCAGGTCTCTAGTGTTAAGTTTTTCTAAACAGGTTGAGTATTTACTTGCTGCTGCTGAAGGGACCAAGCAGAGCCCTTCTAGCTGACATCTAAAATAATGGAAGGAAAACCATACACAAACCATACTTTCTAGAAATAAAATGACCCTTCTAAATTTGCAGGGTCAAGGGAGTACAAATGACTCCACATGTCCTCATGTGACTGCCCAAGTTTCTACATAGGAGAGGAGAACAGGTCACACAGATGTAGTTACAGAAGTTGAAATGGAGATGAAGGGGAGAGGAGGGACAGCCACCAAATTTAGAGCAACAGGTGGTTCCTCTGCAGCACCCATGAGGGACGAGTTAAGATGGGCACTGAGAGCAGCCTCTGCCAAGGCATCTGCACAGCACAGGGTGGAAAAGTGTCGGCAGGGATGGGGCACCATGAAAATAAGCAGGGGAACTGGCATCTGCATCATCAGCCCTTTCCTAGGATTGGTCTTGCAAGGAGCTTTGGAGAAACCTGACCCTGTAATAAGGGCTGTACCTTAGGACTTTGGAAACATGGGATTTAGGCACCTGCTGTCCCAGACTGCATGTGACTGTCAACAAAACACTTGGTCACTATGTGCAGATCCCAGCAAGTGCTTAAATACCTCCATAGAAGTGAGCGTTGGTGTCTCAGTTCTCCTGTTTCCTCTCCATGCCAAGGAGAAAATAACTCTTTCCTACCTCACACATTGGAGAAGACAAACGTGTTTTGCCATGCCAAAGGCTATTTGAAATGAGGCCCACTCAGCTCGGAAGAAATAACCCATTCCTGTGTTTCCAGCTCTGCACAGGCACCTCGTGTCACCTTGCAGGTTTCTGCCCAGCAGGACAGGTCACACAGGGGCAGTGACAGAAATCCAGGCAGAGCACTGTGATCCAGAGAAGACTGTCAAGCCCTGGGCAGCAAAGGGAGTGAACTCATAGCAGGTCAAGAAGAAAAAAACTAGTGCAAGGTTTGAAACACAGTCTCTGAGGAAGCTCAGAAAGACTTCCCATAGATATTTCAGTGTCTCACACGGACACTGAGCTCCACCTTTTTCAAAGTCCTACCCTTCATGTGGGGTCTGGCACATAAAGTGCACGTGAAATACCATCCAGCTTTAAGTCAGTTTACCTCCAATTCATGCTCTTGAGCGTGTCCAAGAGAAGAAAGAGCTGGATTTTTACATACTAAGCTTACTAGATGACACTGCTGCTATGTGGCTGGGCTTTCAGAAGTTAAAGCCAGATGCAGCCAGACCCTTCCTAGCCCCACTGACCTTTTCCCATCGATAACTAACATCAGGCCTGCTTGTGCAAGCAGAGAGCAAACAAGTCCAGAGTGGCAGTTCCTTGGCAGAGACTTAGTTTACCTTTCAGTGCCACATTTAATAACACTGGCAGGCAGTTATCGGAATAGATTTTCCAGCAAGTGGCATGCCAAAGCCTTGATGAAATCAGGCCTTCTGTCTGATGTCAATCACCTACCCTTTGCCAGATCAAAAGTGCTATCCATGCTGGAAAAACAAGACTCAAGGAGCACTTAGCCCAGAAATGCACAGCTAAACCTGGCCTGGCAACATGCTGTAATAAACTGAGGTCAACAGCGCGTGGTCTTCAACCTGTTCTGTACTTTGTGTGAAACCACAGACTGACCAAACTATTGGTGTGCTTCCATGTGTATTTCTCTCTGTTTTATGGGGAATCTTTCATGGACACTGAACCTAGAATATATGCACAGCTATGGGTATCTACTGAAGTGCAATGAAGTGCAACCACCTTATTTTGTGGACATTCCATAGTCTTCACAAGAGATGGACCCAAACAGCTGATTACAAACATGAAGATCTTAGGGTGTGGGCAAAGCTAATTCTCATCTCATGGCCTGAGCCTATCCTTGTTAAGTAGGCAAAAATAGACATTGTTCTCACCCTAGATTGTTATAGTTTCAGTTCTTGTTGTTCCCTGGTGTCAATAGGAAGTATGTTCTCTGGCATCTGCATGAGGCCCATTTGCACCAGTCCCCAGTGGCTGTGGAGCTGTAAGTTTTGCTTGTGAGTGGTGACTCTGCCTCCTGATCTATTGTTTTCAATATGCAGCTGCAGAGGAGAGGAACATGGCATCATTACTGCTATGAAAGGTCTTTTCATCCTCTGTGGTTTCCGGGTTAGAGCTGCGTTGGCTGAGGATTCCTCCCCCAGGGTGGAGGAGTAATGGAAATGCAGCCTAAAACAGGATCAGGAGGAAGATGTGAAAATGAGCCCAAATGTACAGTGTATGAGTCAGTGCCACAAGGAATCTCTATCCCATGAAGTCAAGATCACACCTCTTCTTGGTACAGCAGAGCTGATCCCACACAAGGAGAAGACATTGTGACGTTTAGCATCTTAAAAAGGACACATGTCCTGACTAAAAGTTTAAGAGTGGGAAAATGTTTTCAGGTCAATCACATTGCAGTTTAAGAGAGGGTAGAAAAAGCAAGCATGGAATCATAGAATCACAGAATGCCAGGTTGGGAGGGACCTCAAGGATCACTTGGGTCAACCCTCTTAGGTAATATTATAGTTGATGGCTATAGGAGATGGCTCAGCACCCTGGAACATGACATGCTGCATTCATTATCTGCTGTAAAATAATATGGAGTGGGTACTGAGGCCAAATCCTCTATATGTGCAAATCAACAAAGCCTCACTGATGCTAAACTGATGCTGAACTGATTAACTCCAGCCCATGACCTGCCTTTTGTCAGCAAAACCCGTTCTTGTACCGTGAGGTGTTGCATGGTGTATTATGGTTTTAAATTTACATTAACAGCCCTAACTAAGATTGTTCAGGGGAATCAAACTGTAGCTTTATCACAAGGAGTAGTAGGCACTTGGGCTGAGAAACACCCACAACAACAGCTCTGCCATCAAGTGTCTCCAGACTCCCAGGCCCTAAAGGGTCAGTCCATGGCAGCCTGGGGCTGCCAGGGGCTGGAGCTCAGACCTGAGCCCATATATCTTCCAAAGCAGACACCAAGTCCATCAGAGTGGGAAGTTTGTCCCCCAAGGAAAGAGCAAGGAACCAACAGAGGAAAAACCATCTCCTCTTAGGTAAGCATGCATAGGGTAAGGCAGAGTCAAGCCCAAAGAGTTTGAACCCAGGCAGGATGAGGAGGTTGGCACTCAAGCCAAGGAAGCCAGGAGACAGGCTAGAGAAGCTGCAGTCTGCTCTGAACTAGAGGTCCAAGGGACCAGCATAGTTGAGGGCAAGGAGCAATATAAAAAGCCATACCTAACACACATACTGGTTGTGTGGAGAATGGATTGATAACAGCCCTGAGGAGAAGGACTTGGTGATGATGGGGGAGAAGAAGCTTAACATGACTTGGCAATGTGCACTTGCAGCCAGAAAGCCAACTGTGTCCTGGGCTGCATCAAACAAAGGTGGCCAGCAGATCAAGAGAGGTGATTCTTCCCCTCTACTCAGCTCTTCTGAGACCTTACCTGGAGTACTGTGTCCAGTTCTGAAGCCTCATAACACAGGAAGGACATGCAGCTGTTGAAGCAAGCCTAGAGGAGAGCCAGGAAGATGATCCAAGGGCTGGAGCACCTCTCCTATGAAGACAGGATGAGAGAGTTGCGGTTGTTCAGACTGGAAAAGAGAAGGCTCCAGGGGGACCTTATAGCAGCTTTCCAGTATATGAAGGGGACCTACAGAAAAGCTGGGGAGGGACCTTCTTCAAAGGCATGTAGCAAGAGGACAAGGGGTAATGGCTTTGAACTGGAAGAGGGTAGATTTAGGTTAGACATCAGGAATAAATTTTTTAGTGTGAGGGTGATGAGACACTGGAACAGGTTGCCCAGAGAAGCTGTGGCTGCCCCATCCCTGGAAGTGTTGAAGGGCAGGTTGGATGGGGGTTGGAGCAGCCTGGTCTGGTGGGAGGTGTCCCTGCCCATGGCAGGGGCGTTGGAACTAGATGATCTTTAAAGCCCCTTCCAACCCAAACCATTCTATGATTCTATTCTTTTAATGGCTGTTTATGTTCCGAGGACCAGGTTTTTTCCTGAAGCAAAAATGGGATGTAAGTGGTCAGAAGGGAGCATGGCTGGAAGGATTGGAATGCTGGTGGGACTGCTACATGGACCTGCTCCAAGTGAGGCTTGCCAGGACCTGCCTCTCCCAGGGAGCTGGCTGCAGGCAGGGAGCAGAGCTGATGGTCCAGGTGGAGCCTCATGGTCCACCCAGCAAGGCATCTAAGCACATATCGTGCTTGACACCAGCCCAGCGCTTCTCTGGATGGGCCCCAGCGATACCTGGAGAGCAGCAGCTCATGCCTCAGGTGGCAGACACAGCAACACAGCACCGAGCCAGCCTTCCCACAGCCTGCCTGGCCTCCCCAGGAAGCTCCTTGCTTTCTTCTGCCCTGAGTGTGGCTCATCTGGCCATACCCAGCAGCCTGGCACATCCACACCAAGTGTTGCAGCACCAACCCTCCCGGGGGATGCAGAAGCTTCTCCAGGAGAGAAGGTGCTCACGGAGGCAGTGGACCACAGAGAAGGCAGATGGCTCTGCGGGCAGCCACCTCCAAGGGAGTGCAAGACAAGGATGTCTCAGGTCTCCCTGCAGGCTCAAACATCCTACCAGCCCAGGAGACACCTCAAGGAACCCAGGACAGGGGAGGTCCACGATTTGGCCAAGGAGGGCAGCCTGGGACACAACTATGCCTGTAGCACCCATTTCCCAACTGGTTCCTCAGAGGTGTCCATGCAGATGTGCACCTGCACAGGCAGAGGGAACACTTCTGTCACCCCTTGGATCAGTAGGACATGGCCAAAGACAGGCTGTGAGCCACAGCAGGTGCATGTCTCCTGCTTTGGGAGGCACTGTGACATGGTACACTATCTTATAAAAGCATCTGTGTAATTGCTCACGGTAGCTGGTCTCCGCTGCATTAGTTTGTAAGTACAATGACTTTTTTTCTAAGTGCTGGACTGACAAATGCCACTGGCATCTGAGGTTCAGGATGTTCCCAAATAAAAATTATGCTTCCAAGGACACATGCACATCTTCCTCTCTTCCATGGATCTGCATGGCTGGAACCCAGGTAACTTCTGACAAGGCTAGAGGAGGAGCAGGATGCAAGCCATCCTCTGGTATCCATCCCAGCTTATCTGAAAGCAGAACTTGTTTCAAATACAAAGTGCTGCAAATACAAAGATGCCATTTGTCTCTCTTGGGAGCAGTTTTTCACTGTAGAGGCCCCGATCTCATTTTCAATAAATTGTCTCATAAGCTGCAGGTGATTTATGGCCTTCTTAAACTATAAATTATATTTATATGCACTCTATGGTCTCTTTACGTTGTTAAAGGGAAGTAATATGACTGTAGGGTAAGTGATAGTGATAACTTGTCTACAAGGAGAAATTCATCAGAATAACTGTGTGCAGGAAGAAGAGCCTTTTTCATCTTGGAAAATATTCTGTCTGGTTTCCTCATGTGAAAAAAACATTTACATCACAGATTCGATCTGCAGGCATTGTTTCCCTTGACCCGAACACCACAGATATGTGCTGCATCTTCCTCTGAAATGGGGTCAGCATTATAAGTCTCTTCTGTAACTAACATCCTTTTTATTCACAGCTTTCATCCAAAGATCCCAAGCAGCGATTAGGAAGCTTCCATCGGAGCAATCTAAATTGTGAATGAGGATAAATTTGTCCTGTTTGCTTTTTTTGGTTCGCTTTACCAGCGTCCAGGGAATAGATTTCTTCTATTATAAGCTATTTTTCAAGGGTGATTTTACTTAGAGTCAAAAATGAGCATTGTGAAATCAACTGTTAAATTTAGATCTTCAGGCTGTTCTCATCAGAACAAAAACACAGGGATTTGTAGCTGTCAGCTTCCTTAAATCTGATTCATACAGAAAGACTAAACCCTGGGCTCAGTTACCTTAAGGTTGTTTCCAGTGATACCAGAGCTACAGGCATGAAATCAAAGTCCCTTTGGACTTTAGGATGAAGGATCTTTTGAGCATTTCAGGCAATGACTGGACTGGGAGAGGTAATTGGGAGGGAGCCATTTCAGCGGTTTCTCACTGCAAGCTTCCTGATGACATTTTTGAAAGAGGAAAACAACATTTCTGGTTTCTCATTTTTCATTCTATTTTAGGATATTACTTTGGCTACAGTTGGAGCTTTCTAGCTTTGAGAGCCAAATTTTACCATTAGATTTGCAGGGCATTTTATCTGGGAGGGAAAGAATAAAGCTGGCTGGAACAGGTGATGGAGGACCAGCAGGATTCTTCCGCACTCCAAATACTGGTCTCAGTGGATCCATGTCAATTGGGTGCTTGGGATAATGTTGCATTTTGTTTGAGAGAAGGCACTTTTAGTACTACCTGCACCACTAAAACACATGCTATGATTGCCTGTACTAGAGTCTAAATCCTCCCAGGTAATGTCTGATGACTTTTGAGGCCAGATTGCTTACTATGCTAAATTACAGTAAATTACCTTATTATTATGGATAGAGTCTTTTCATCCAACACTCCAGGGAGATGAACTTTGTATACAACACACTGTCTCTGAAGTTCCCTGAGAAGAGACATCCATCTTATTCACTGGTAACAGCAATGTCTTTTATTGCTTCCCAGCAGAGAGAGACAACTGGATGAGCTCCTGCCTTCAGAGCTGCACTTGAGTCTTGGAGTTTAGTCAAAGAGATAAATTCTGGACCGAACTCTGGTACTTGCCAACTTGAGTTTTTATCTTCCTCTGTTAGTCCAGCAAACCAGATCCATAGGCTGACTGGTACTGTGTCAATTTAATTGCAGGAATCATGTTGCACCACTTAAAGCTTTTATGTGCAGGCTCGTTTTCAGGTTGTTTTAAATGTTCTTTACATCAGGTTCGTTTGTCCCAGCCATGACCCTGCACATCATCTCTGTGTTGCTTTTTCTAGGGGGAAAAAACAACAGCTTGCTACCAGACCAACCACTGCTGATAGTCTGTACAGGATAAAGTAAATTAAAACCATGTATGTGGATGGTCGGAAAATGAGGTTTACATATGGAATGGCATAATTCCAGTGCTGACTTTTGTGTATCCCCGTTAAAGATTATGAAACCTGTAGTTAATGCACTTTATGTTGCCAACTTTATGGGACATTTCAATGGTAAAGACCAAAATCCCCAGGAAGCAATAAGGCCTGTCTTCCTGGAGAAGGAAAATGGTGTCTTATGAGAGTCATTGATGCTGGTGCACCACAGAAGACATAGAAAAGGACAGAAGAGCATAGAAACAAAAATCCTGCCTCCTAGAGCACACGGAGGTGATATCACTATGGCAGTGAACTCTTGCTGTTTCTAGACAGTTTCCCTGGAAAACCAGAACACCTAATGAAGAATACCATTAAGTTGAATTTAGCCTTTTCCTGCTGGAAACATTGTACTCAGACATTTTGCCTGCTGATAGAGGATGCCCCTTTTCTTTTTTCCTTCCTTTGCTAACAACAGAAATATTTATGCATGCTGTATGAAAAGTCAGGACATGATCAGGCTGCAGCTGGGGAAAAGAGATGGAGTCAGACTTTGGGAAATGATGTCCTCTTCTGCCCTTTGTGCTATCCATGCCTGGGGAACAGGGGGATATTTCTGGAATATTATTTCAAATAGCAGGGAGGGGCTATCAGGTTTCATTTCATCTGTCGGTTCTGGTCTGTGGTGCCAATCAAGCTATAATTGTAAATTATAAAACGGAGTCCTGTGAGGTGAGGAGCAAAGGAAGAAACAATGCCCTCCTTCACAGCTGGGGCACACCTGTGGTCATCTGTGTTTTCAGCACTAAGACCATGTTACTGCAATTACTGTCTGCTTCGGACTTACTTATTTGAAGCCTATTTTGTCAGCTTAGTCAGATCAGTGCAGTAATGCACTGTGATTTGATTGATTCATTCCTCTTTCCAGAGGGAGCTGTGGCTTTTCTGACAGTGTGCTATGGCACGCGGATTCATGGCATAGCTGACATCACCTAAATCCTCCAGTCTTTACCCAAGGGCCCCTCAGGAAGATCCACCCAGACCCTATGCACCTCAGGATCAACAGGGACCGTGACTGACCCTACTCCCACTCTCCCCCTCTCTGGGAATAGAATCCATCTGTGCTTTGCATTGTCCTTTCTTTTTCAGATAAAAAAATCTTCCAGCTACTTTGTTTTTACACCAGCTTCTGCTGCTGAAACAGCTGATGATGTACAGTCTGGCCATATGGGGAAGATGGCCCAAAGATGCACTGAGCATCTCTGTTTATATCCAGATAAGTCTGGATATTGGGTTGGGGAATGGCTTTGAAGATCCATCAAGATAAGAGTTGAGTGGTATCCCCAGCTGACTTTTCTTGAGAAATAGATTTAAATGTAATCTTGCACAAATCCAAGCACAAGGGAAGGGTGAAAAAGGAATCAACTGTTCTCATGGTATCAGCCATTCTTGTAAGCTCTCAGTTACAGTGAAACCACACCAGAAGATAAGATGACACGATGACACGAACACTTCGGGACTGACCTTGAGTCTGAAGGTTTTAAGCTGAGTTTACCTTCTCTTTCTTCCTTAAATTTAAATGTTCTATTCAAAAGACAGTGGGAAGGCTTGTTCCAAAAACATTGTGAAATTAGTTTTATGGGAAAAGTAATAAATTTACATTCTGGCTTGCAGGGTTGTATACTGTCTGCACTGCTACAATGATCCAATTTAGCTGGAGGAGTTACACTTCCATATGATGACAAAGGCTGTTCCTGCACAGGCTAAACAATAAAAGCTTTGTACAAGGTAAGCTGCAGTGCCTGGGAGCAGGAGAAAAGCCTTGGTTCAGGCAGTTTCAGGTAGGCAGCTGTCTTATGATGAATCTCTGCATTTCAAATAGCTCAGAGATCTAAAAAGTCAGCTGTTTAATCAGCTGTCACCTGTTCAAGGTTTCCTAATTCTCCTAAGCTACACACACTGCCTTAGACTATATGTATTTTCCACAGACACACAATGAGACCTCTGTTAGGCCTCATGTGTCATTACCTCCCACAACATAGCTAATGTCCTTCCTGTCATGGATCTAGATATATAGATAAACACAACGCATCCCCTTCCAAAAAAGCTTTCTAAGCTTTTTGTCCATTAAGTTAACCTCAGCTGTATTATCTGGAATTAATTTTGCTGCAGTACGTGTTGGATGTTCAACAGAAAGATGACTGCTCTAAGCCCTTACACAGGTTTTGTGCTCAATGGAATAGCTGATCACTAAACTTGGATCCAGAAGCGTTTTCCTTCTTCGTGCTCCAGCTGGTGTATTTACAGTGGTCACACTTTAAAAGTCAGCATACTCTGTGCAGTGCTCAACACCCTTCAATAAATAGCATGGTATCTGCTGGGAAATGTTTTTTCTTGGCCACCAACTCTACCTCCAGACAACAGGGCTGGAGGAAGAGGAGTACTGGTCTGCTGCAGCCGCCAGCAAAAAGCCTCATTTGAACTACCACAGAGTATTCCTCAGGGATACAGGCTGCAAATATAAGAATAAAACCTGCTCCACTGATATCAGTGGGAAATTCACCAACAGCAGCTGCAGATGCCAAATTAGCTGTCCTGGCAGCAGAAGAGGAGACTATTTTGCACTCTTAAATTGATACAGCTGCTGTGTCCCACCTAGCCTGGGCAAACCCCTGGTGAGTTAGAGTAGAAGAACCTTAAAATTAAATGCAAACTTAGGATATGCAAACACATTTTTTTTTATGCAATATAGATGGGAAATCACATTAGAGAACAGAGCTCTGAAAAAAAAAAAGGCAACTACAACTCCTGGGGACCAGCAACCTAAAGGACAGAACTGAACTGACAGACTTGTTCTTGCAGTGAATGACTGAAATTTAACAATTTCCTGCCTAGGAGCTGAGCCAGGGTAGCTGTCCCTGAGCACACTCCTGACTCCAGCGAAAGACGAGGTAACCTGAGCGCGCAGAAGACGCGGGGAGGGAGATCCCATCACCTCCCTGCTGCTGCAGCCGAAGAGCTCAGAGCTACAGTGTCCCTGCGGCTCTCCTGGCACATGGGGACTTGTTAAACCCAGGCAACTCTGCATCTTGGCTGCCAAAAAACATAAGAAAGGTCCTGTCCTGCACCAGGGGATGCATTTTGGATAAGAGGGACACAATTTTCTCCTGAACTGGCCCATAATTGTAATGTGGCAGCTCACATATCTCACCGTGAGCCAAGGAAGGATGACAAGTAACTTTTTTTCCCTTTAGGATTGATTTGTGGTAGCTGGGTAGAGCACCTAACTGCTTCTGCAGACCTCAGAGGCTCTTAATGCACACCAGCTCTTGCCAATAAAAAACCCCAAAATCGATGTTCCAGCCCTGCAGGTGGACTACTTGAGCTTCTTCTGCATTATGAGTCTGCTGAGCTTGCTGAGTTACTCAGTCTTGCAGCCGTGTATCCCAATTTTATTATATCAGGAATGCGTTATTTTTTCCATCAGCCCATACACCTGAACCCCTGCCAATGTGTAAAGGGGCCTTTTTGTGACTTTGCGGGATTGTCATGGCTTGAACCTCAACCTTTGGGAAAGGAACCTATGATAGTCTCCAAAAAATGCTTCTCCCCATCAGCCAAGAGATGAGAGGAGCAACTCAGCACAAGTCTGTGTAATTCCAGCATTAACTCCAATTAAGAGACAGGGCTTGTCTTTTGAAAGGGAAGAACCTCAAAACAACAAGTTGCTCCATTTTCTGAAGTTTTAATTCTATTTTAAAATTTAAAAATCAAGCCACAAGATACATGCTTATAAAGATAGAGCCCATATTACTTTGATCTTCTGTTTTACAAGGAGAAGATAAAACTTGGAAAAGAGATAACTATAGCCAAAGAAATATGGACTTAAAATTAATTCTTCCTGGTGTGTTACCAATGTTGTTCTTTTCCCTTGCACCTACCAGCTCTGTACTGATGGAAAACACCTTGGGCCGTCTCTAGGCACCCTCCCTCTTTCCAGCATCTTCTAGGAACTGGGCTCCCATTGCTTGCAGAAAGACTAAAAGATCCTAAGGAGGAAGCAGCCACCCATCATCATCAGCTCAGCAGTGTGTGCTGAAAATCCTCCCCTTCTAATAACAGTGGTGCTGCTGTGAATCCTGGACACTTTCTCTGCAAATCCACTTGCTTCCTGGAAAAATCAGGCACACTCTATGCAAGGCCAAGAAAGTCCAGATGCTTTATTGCTTCATTCCCATGCTGCGTTTAGTCTGCTAATGCTTTCATGTGAAAACAGTGTGACACATGGGAACCCTACATCAATACTCTATTTATTTCTTCTGTAAAGTCACTTCTTGGTGCTAGAGTTAAAAGGTTACAACTAGTGACTGGCTGTTGACTCCAGGGGTTACTCTTATAAAGCAAACCAACACTGATTTTTATTTCTGTTTATCTGAAGCTTGCAGAGTACTTAAATATCACAAGGCAGCAAGGGGGAAGTTGAAAGCAAGGACTGACCACTGTGATTATGTCTGCACACAGCACAGGGAATTGCTGAGCCACAAAATCTTTGCCTCTACTGGAGCAATACCAAGCCTGAGAGAGATGAAGCCAAAGCCCCTAAGATATGTCTTCATATGACCTACTGGAAGGAAAAAGCTCAGATGTGCAGTGGTCTTCAGCAGAGGAGCTGATCAGAAGATATTCCTCTTTCATGCAACTGTTCATTAAAAAAAAAAAAAAAAAAAAAAAGGAGGGTAAAAAATATATTTTATTTACCTTTTTTTAATTTCATGCAACTGTTCATTAAAAAAAAAAAAAAAAAATAAGGGGTTATAAATATATCTTACTTGACTGTATTTAGATTAAGAGAACTGGCATTAATGTTGCCTGTGGGCTGTGATAGGCAGGACAAGAGAAAGGATCCAACCTGGTCTCATGCCTCCTACCTGCTCCTCTAAAAGGTGCTGGACATGAAAGGCAGCCCACTGAGCTCACCACTGCAGCTGTGCCCTCCTCAGCACTTCCTAGGAATGAAGGGAAGCATTTGTCACCGATTCCAGGACATGTAAATCCCTGCACTCCTGAATCTCAAAATTATGGGAAGCTTCTCCATAGCAAAAAGGCCTGTCACACCAGCATCTGTCTCAGGAATTGCCAGTGCCAAGTACTTGATGACCACAACTTAGTCTTGAAAACATAATATTCTGTTTTGACTGTTTCCTTGACCAAAACATTGCATTTTTTGAGCTATGGGAGCACACTCAGAAGGCCCTCTGCAGCTTCCCTCTGTCAGGGCTCTGACTGCATTCTTGGTTTATACCAAAAGCTGAGCTTCTCACCCCAAAACTATGCTCCAGAAACTGGGGCTGTCAAAAGAAAGCAAACTCTCACCAGACTTAAGATAAAAATCAGAAAATCTGCAACTGCCCTTCCAGCAAAACATTCTTTGTGGCTACAAGTAGCCAGCTGAATCTCAGCTATGTGGTTTTAGAGACAGAAATTAGTACCTCCAGCTGCATCACAACAAGCTTTAACTGACTCAAGAAGGAGGCTCCATCAGTGCCCCTGCTCACCAGCACCTGTGCTGGCCCAATGCACAGCCCAACAGGGGCAGTGGTGCATGCACAGCATCCATCAGATGTTCATGAAACAGGAAATGAAGCTGAAGGAGTGGTGGTGCTTGTAAGTCATGGATGTGAAGGATAAAGAATAGATGGTGTTGGGAAGAAAAATGGCAAAAAGACCAGTAATTACAATACTTCCCTCCTGGTCTGAGTTCAGGCACACAGGCCAAGCAGCCCTGTCGAATTAAAGATGTATTTGGGAGAGGTCCCACACGAAGCCACAGCACTGTTCCTGCCCACACTCTGGGTGAGCTACTCCAGCAAGGAATGTGTGCTTCAGGAATGTAGCTGGACGGGCTGTGTTTAGGAAAAGTTGTGTATCCTACCAACAGCGAGGAGGATCAGAACTCTCCAATATCCATGCTCCTCCTTCTGCAGGGGGTTTTACAAGGCAAACTGCCCCACTTCCCTCTGCAGCCTGCTCCCATGGCTGCGGGATGCTGGCCACCCAGGAGACCCAGCCACCCCAGGGCAGCTTCGTACAGCCCACCTCGCCAGGCAGAGATGCTTCCTGCATGCAGCTGGTGCTGTTAGGGTAGTGTTGAGGTAAGGAAAATGCAGAGTGATCCAGGCTGGAGCCTGCTGCAGACACAGAGGAAAGCATCCTGACAAATTCCCATGGACTCTTCATTGAGGCCAAGAGGCTGAAGCTCTGGTTTCTGTGGAGAGCAGCTGGTGGTGCAGGAGAGGGCTTTCTCACATATGGAAACAACGAGCTGGCCTGTAAAACAGGTAGGTTTTGGTTAGAAACACGTAAGGGACCAGACGGTCAGCTAAGGGGCACCTTCAAATCCAGCCAGAACAACTTCCTGGGCTGCTTCCCCTGCTGTGGTTTCTATAGCATGACCACAAAATCTGCATTTGTCTAATGGCCGATGAGAAAAACAACTCCTTTCAGAGCCTGAGAGAGAAGGTAGATGTGCTGTGTGGTCCAACAGCAAGGGGTTACGTTCAGATTTCCTCCCCCATTGTGTTGAATGGAGGCCTGGAGTGGGCAGAATGCCCAACAGGCAGGGCTGCAACACCCTGGCACCTTCCCAGGCCTCGCCTGGGGCCACCTCTCACCTTTGGAAACTGCCCTTCCTGGGGACAGCTCTTCACGCAATGGAAACAGCTGCTTTCTGCAGGCTGCTAGGGGGACAGAAGGGTGGAAATTTCACACTCCATTCCCTCCATCTGTGTTCTTACCTTCCCTTCCAGGGACATCTGTTCTTTGCAGCAGGCTCTGCCCTTGGACTGCACCATCCTTTGACCTCTGAAGGCTCCAAATCCCTTTAGAATACAGGAAAATTAAGATGCAAGGAGGCTGCAAAAAGCAGTACCTGGCATTACCCCCTCCCCATAACAGACATCCAGAGAACAAGAACATTGGGCAAAACAAGGGAGAATCTGGGTCACCAAACTGGATATCCTGAGGCTATGGGCAACCGGGCAGCAATGCTTGTTGCACAGGGGGCCACAAAAGCCACAGACAACACTACAGCACCAATAATAATCTTCAGATCCATTATAAAAGCCACAGCCATGGTGTGCCACAAGGAGGAGAGAAGAGATGAAAGGCATGGCCACTGTGTGATGTCCCCGAGATAATTATAGGACATCACTGGTTATCCCAGGAGGTCAGCCATGATCTGCACTACAAAGCCAGGCTGAGCTTTGCAGGTGCAATACCCTCAGAGCTGAGTGCCTTTCCATGCCTTTTGCTTTTCCCAGCACTACTGGTGCAGCACACTCACTGCCCTGGACCCCAGGGAGGTCCTGAAGCTGATCCAGCTCTTGGCTTGGTGTGTTGCTGTCCCACAGAGAAACCTGTGTCCTGTAGGACTGTCACCACAGCCGGTCCAGGCGCTGCTGGCTGCTTGCCCACCATAGCTCTGAACTCCAGCTCTTCTCTGTTGGGGAACTGAATGTCAAGTGCTAACAACTCCTGGCTCCAAAATCCTGGGTTTAACCCAGCAGGTGGGAAGCAGAGACACTCTTTGACATGCAAATATATGTATTTTCTATGAAATCAAATCCCTAGGCCTGCTGTCAGCTACTCTGGGTACAATTAAAGCAATAAATATTTCCTGGTTGTACAACCAATTTGACAAGACGCTGCCCCTCTTTTTTATCAGTTTGCTGACATTAATTTGCTGCCAGCCTCTTTCCTCCTTTAGAGCTACCTACAGGGAGCAGGGACAGGCTGGCCCATTGCATGGGATGTACGTGGAAGTTGGCTCACAGACAACACCCCACTGTTTGTCTTGTGCATGGGGAACTGCCAGTACTATTGTGGTTTTCTCCTCTCCATTATCTGTCCCAACCACATCACCCCACGTTAAGGGGTACATTTTTGTTAACCGAGGTAAAGCCAGGGTGTCGTTTTACTTCTCCTAAGTATTTTTCTATTTTCATAGCAAACCCACTTGCAGGTATTTGCACAGGAAATTAAGTTGCTCCTCTCCCTCCAGATCCCGAGGAGCTGCTGCTCTGCACCGCTCCTGTTGCAGTGTGGAGCAGGATTCCTCCCAGGGAGATCAAGCCCAAGGTCAAGCAGCAGCTGGTGAGAACAAATCTGCTCTTGGGGTCAGTCTCCTGGCTTGAGTCCCCACTAGTGATTTACACAAACAACCCTCTCATCCCAACATCAGTGGCCAAGAGCCCATCCAGAGGGTTAAAATCTTAGCCTTAGACTTTCAAGGGCAAGAAAGAAAAGTCTGGCATGACAGTCCTGCCAGGAGCTGCTTCCCTCATCCTTTCAGCATCCTTAACTGGACACTCTCATACTGCCAGAGCCCCAAAGCAAGTAGTTGCAGGATGCACCCCGTGACTCCCCGGCCACATCCAGCACTGGAACCTGCTTCCAAAGGTGAGTCATGGCCTAGCACCTCCCCACAAGCTGCATTATTGCTGCCAGAGGAGAGGCTGGCTTCCGTGCTTCCTTGAATGCCAGCTATACCTCCTTGATGAGTACATGGTGTCTAATGGTCACGGGATGGGCAGGCAGGAACTGCTGTGATTTCATCGCAGCCGTGACCTGATTCACCCCTCATTATGTCATTTACTCTGCCTCTCTGTGGAGTGAGGGTCATGAGACCTGCCTGCCTGGTATGAGGATTAATTCCTACCAGCTAATGCTTTGAAGATGAGAAGAAAAGCATACATTGTTGGTGCCACTGTTACTGCTGTCAGACCCGTGCTCTGCCCACCTGCCACCAGGCTCTGGCAGTGCACAGGCAGGAGCCTGTGTGAGGGGCATTTATATATTGGGCATTTGTGTGACACCCCTCTCTGTGGAGGATCCCAAAGGCATTCACTGTTGGGTGCCTTGAGGGCCCCATGTTCACCAGGTAGTCATCAAGAGGCTGCCAGGCAGGGGCAGGAGGGTCCTCTGCTACACCCAGGGCTGAAGGGAGGCCTGATCCAGGGTAGAGCTACTGAGCTTTCAGAAAGATAAGACTCCACAGGACACGTGTGAGCATACAGAAGAGAATCTCAGAGGAAATCCAGCTCCCCTAAAGCATCCCTGAAACAAACACATCAGAAAGCCAGGCTCTTTCCCAGCATTTGTTCTCACTAGGTGAGTCGCTGCTTTGAGGGAGCACAGTTGTAGGAAAATAAATCTTGGGCCACACCACGACTCACTGTTCCCTAAGTTAGATGCCCTTCATCATCACTGTGTGGCTTTGCCAGATGGCAAACCCTCCCACAGTGGGGTAAGACACAGCACACCAACTCAGCCACCAGCATGCCCAGCTGGGGGGCACGGGGGCACAGAGGCTACCAGGACTGCCTCCCTAAGGAAATATCCATTGGACCCAGTTCAATCACTTTTTGAGAAAGAGGGGCATGTTTGCTTCTGAGGTTTGAGGCTGTCACAACAAAACACAGGCTCCTAAGCTCTCCCCATCCAAAGGTGGGAGCACATCTTGGATGGCCTGAACCTGAGGCATTCTGTAAGATGCGACAAATGAGGGTTTGTTGCCCAGAGTTTGCTCTGAAAGAGGGTTCCTGGCTCTATTTCCATGCAGGAAACATATCCTTTAATGCAGACATTGATGATACAATGACCACATGGATAATTCTCCCAAAGTCCACTTACCTGTGGGAACCCCAGTGAGTCACAGCCAACAGTCAAGCACCCATTGCCCTTCTGTAAATCAACACTACCAGGTTTTGTTACACACTGCCTGGTGAAGCAACCTTCACCCACAGCCTTGGTGCCCATTTTCACTACCAGAGCTGATTTCCACTGTTAGCTTTGCCCTACAGCATCTGACCATGAGTCTACCCAGGTTGAAGCCAAGACACCACTGGAATGAAGTCCTCACCACCCCCCATGCAGGGCAGCTGCACTGCTGTCCTAGGACTGTTCCCACCCCCAGCTGCATCCTGTGGCTGCTTGGCAAGGTTACCCTGTACCCAGCTAATCCCAAAAATTCAGTTTTTCCCTTTGAAACCATGCTATGACCCCCTGGCTCCAGCCTGCTGTGGGCAATGGCAGAGCCACCCTGCCCAGGTCATGCCCTAACGTAAAACTCACTGCCAGTGTAGGGAGCACAACCCTGGAGAGGGGTTCAAGGTCTGGGGAGTGAGGCTGTGTGTATGAGCTCTAGAAGGAGACACAAGAGGCTGCTTTGATGTCTGTACAACATGCATGTGCACACCAGCAGGCTCTGTGCACTTGGTTTCTACAGAGCCAGCAAGACAGGCTGTGATGGATGTGAGGCAGTGAGGTCCCCACAAGAACTGGTAGCTCTGGTGTAGGGAGAGGGACATTCTTCTTTCACAGCTAAACACACAACTCTTAATCCCTCTGCTGCCAATTCCCAGATCCATAAACACGGAGCCACAATTGGTTACAGATGTACCAGCTTTGGACAAAACCAATGCCTCCATTGGGGCTCATTTGTAAATCTCTGCACCTTCCCAGGCATGTGCATGGGTTTGTCTCAGCTTCATTAACCCCTGCACACCAGTGGCCTGAGGAGGACCTAAGGCAGAGCTCGAGTGCCTTTGGTACCTGCTCAGCAAAGGAAGTTGCTGCCCTGCAGCACCCTGGTGTGGAATGACATTTCTTAGAGAAGCCCTCAAAAAACCTGCTCCTCCATGACCCACTCCATGCAGACCATTGCCACTGTGCTCAGCTGGTGGGAGCAGGGAAGCTCAGCTGCCAGCAGATCTATTCTGGTTGCTGGGGAAAGGGTCCACACTCCAGAGCAGCAGCTCCAATTTCTGTCTGTGCTGCTCCTTCTAAAATGTCAGTGCTGGCAGCAGGTCCAGCCTGGCCAACCCTGCTCTGCACCCGTGTGTGTGCACAGAAAGCTTCACTCTCAGGTTTTTGTTGTTCCCTCAATCATATTTTAGAGTGGGTTTAGGCTGTCCTTCAGTGCCGAAGGCAGCAGCTCCCCTGCCACACCAGGTTAATATCTCCGAAGGGTTTCACACACCCGCTGCTCAGTTGAATCCACGGCTTGGCTGGCTCACTGACACTGTTCCCAGTCAGACGCCAACCGCCTGCTGCAGGCTGCCAGCAGCTCCCCGGCTGCCCACAAGGGTTTGATGGTGCTTGCAGGTTATTGCCACAGGTCACGATGGCTTTTAAGAGATTTGGGACATAGCAGTCCCTGTGTTTGCCTCATTTCTCTCTCCGTCCTCTTCTGCAACCAAACCTGTCCTGTGCTTCAGAGCTGCCGAGGGATCCTCATTAAAAGGATTAAGGTATTTTCAGTGACATGGATCTGCCTGGCTTAACCCACTCCGCAGGGCAGAATGTGGGTGACAGGCAGCCACAGCCTTTCAGGGACACACCAAGCTCAGTGATGCTGCTGGGAGGTGGCCTCACCCCAAGCAGCTCCACCGCTGCAGACCCGTACCCCTCTGGGGTCTCCTGGCACATGGAGGACAGTGAACCTGCAGTGATGCTGCTTTGGCAGCTCAAAGCACTCTTGCATCTTAAAAAACATCCCGTGCCATTCACAACACAGCTGGCACTGCCTATGAGGGAAGGTGGGACCATTGCCCCAAAAGGGTGGATCGGGTGGGCAGAAAGAGACCTTGGCCCCGGTGTCCTCATATTTGGATGGCTTTTCACTCTTCCTCTCACCAACCCCCACGTAACACCCTCCCAGGTGAGCCACAGCAGGAGAGGGAGGTGGGGTGGCAGGAGAGGGAGGTGGGGTGGCCAGGGCAGCCAACACTTCCAACGTGGAGCTTCCAGCACCAGCAGCTCTCCTGCCAGCAGAGCCTTCAGCCCCACCAGCCCTGCCGCCTCCCCGCCTGCTCGGTTTTACCTCAGGGTTTCTGTGGGGTTTCGAGGGTGACTGAACACACAGCACTGCTGCTCGCAGGCGCCAGATGTTGCAGGCGGGGAAGGGCTGGCAGCGTGACTGGGATTAGGGCAGCTGATCCGCAGCCCCACAGCTGCTCACCCCTTCCCGGGCCTGGGGCTGCTCCCGGCCACCGAGAGACCCCCCAGGTAACATCAACTCAACAGCGTGAAGATCAGTGTCCTGAGGTGCACACACTGCAGCAGAGGGCCGACTTCCCATATTCCTAATACACAACGTCCTGTCTTTACACCATGAGCCACGGTGCGTTCCTGGCTGTGAAAGTGCATTTTGCATTTCTGAATGCAAAAACCCCCCCTTTTTCATGGTCATTATGTAAAACCTTCTCTAACACCGGTGCATGCACCTAATGAACTAGATTTATATATAATATATATATATCTTCATGTCTAATATTGCTTTCTATATATTTAAGTATCTTCCTCTTATGCATATCGATCTATAAAATATTAGAAAGCAGCATTGTATGTAAGAAGATAATGCATATAAAAGCACACACATATGAAAATAAATAAACATATTAAAAAAATAAAATACTAGAGATTTAAAATAAACACATATGAAACATGCATTTAGTGAACATTTTACATATGGTATTCCTATACAGGAACATATATGACAAGAAATAATCTGTATGCTTTCATAATGTTCTAAATTTATCTGTATGTTTAGAATCTTCACGTTTCCACACCTAGGCTGTAATTTTGTGGTACATTAAGTGTATAAAGCAAACTTATAAGCATAAACAAATACACCTGTGCAAATCTTTTATGTTATCAATAAATCGAATATAAGAGCCATACATGGAATCGAAATATGCAGATAACATCCATTTTTATATCTTTGCATTCACAGAACCACAGAATCTTAGGGGTTGGAAGGGACCTGGAATGTCTCCAGAGAAGGAGACTCCACAGCCCCCCTGGGCAGCCTGTTCCAGTGCTCTGTCACTCTCACAGGAAAGAAGTTTTTTCTGATGTTTATGTGGAACCTCCTGTGTTCCAGTTTGCGCCCATTGCCCCTTGTCATATCACTGGTCATCATTGAAAATAGCCTGGCTCTGTCCTCCTGACGCTCACCCTGTGCTTGCATTCTACATGGAACGTTTAACACAAACACCGCGGACATACAGCACGTCTATGAACGCTACACAACCGCCCCTATAAACCCTCACGGACGGACGCACCAAGTGCGCAGGCGCAGCTTTTGTGGCGGCTCGGGAGGAGGGGGCCTTGGCTCCGCCCCCTCCCGCCCGT